>NC_064769.1:6393392-6688392 GCF_011397635.1 Epinephelus fuscoguttatus | reverse complement strand
TAATAACTATGGTCCAGGAATAACACTATGCTTCTCTCTAATCCAGCCACCTGTGCCTCCTGGATATGAACTCCCAAAGGGATTACACAGCAGGGAGTTCATTGAGACAAGTTCCCCACCCTGAGTCTCAACCCATGGGTTCATAAGCACTCAAGCCTCACCACAACTCTATCTGACCCCATCCATCCCCATGAACTTAACCCCCATTCATCCGTCTCCTTGACCCCCACCCTCTCATCTCATCAAACACACCCCTGACCAACCTTCAGGCCCCATTCATCCCCCAGCAAACGACCCCCTTTCCATCCCTCCCCCACACCCCAATCATCGCATCGCACTTGACCCTCTCCTTATTATCGCTAATCATCCAGTCATACAAATAAAACTACTTTTATATCGTACATATGGCGGATTCTTTGTTAGTGACAAGTTGAATGTTTGCTCTATAAACTGAGGGAAAACCTTCCTTGCATGGCATATCCACCCCTGGCAGTTGTCTGCGCCTATTGCTGGGCAACCAGTGTCCATTCCCTTCAGGAGGGATACCTGGTCATATGGCCAGTGATTATATACCTTCCATCACAGAATTTCTCAACTGGGTTCAGAAAAGGAGAGTATGAAGGGAGGAATTGCATCATCATATGAGGCAAGATCAGTGGAAGTCGATATTGTCCCAAATGATGACACACAGAGTCATGCCAGGCCTCATCAGCCCCTCTCTCTTCAGGAGGAACCAGTCTTTCATTCAGTGCATCAAGAAATCTGATGAGGCCTTTTGTATTGTATGGGCCAATAGTTGGTATGTGGCAAAGGACACTGTCATTGGAGATGGCAGCACACATGATATTAGCACTACTCTGACCTGGCACTGTAACAGTGGCCCTCTGCCCAATGATGCTCCCTCTCCTTAGAGAGGCTGAAGCTGGCTTCATCCACGTAAATAAATATGTCACATGTCCCTTCAGCCTCCTGTTCAGCATTAAAGATCTTCCCATTGCACCAATGTGTGGTCATCTCTTTTTTTTCCTTATCCACTGCGAGGGTCCTAAGGACACAGGCAAATTGTGATTTGTGATATTGGGCTTTATAAATAAAATTTAATTGAATTAAACAATATGGAAAACTTGATTTGTTTGGAGTAGGGATGTAATGATTTACCGATATTACGGTAAATTTCGGTTAATTTTTACACAGTGAGAATTACCATTTATGTTTAAATTAATTGCATTATCACAGTGGATTATCATTATTAATTATTATTAACAGCCTCATTCAAGTCTCACGATGCAGGCGCTGCGTGAATGCGTAGCATGTGTAAACACAAAGAATGAAAACATGGCGGAAGGTGGTGAGAGCAGCACTCAGGACACTATGATTGAATCACTATGATTATGGTTATTGTATGGCGAGCTGGAATCGATATAGATGGCCAGTTATGCTTTCTTGACATAAGCTCAAGGAAACAACATAAAACGCTGCCGTGTTAACCTTCAGTGTTGGGCAGTAGCATCACTACAGTAGCAGACGTTTGTAGTTTAACTACATTTCTCAGTAGCTTGGTGGTAGCATCGCTGTTTTCTGAATCAAGTAACTTCTCAGTAGTTAAGCTCTTTTATTGATCACTTAGCGCGGTAGCGTCCACACAAGCTACATTTCCAAAATCATTTCTGAAGCTCAAACGAGGCAGGGATTTCTGTTATGGACTGAAATAAAACTGTCACCGCTACCACACAGAGTCACTTCCACATGAAGCTGACGGGGGACAGCCTTCCATTCCGAAACCCCGCCGTTCCGAACCACCCCCACTCTGAAATTGATTTTCAAGTCCATATCGAGTTTCCTGCATCAAACACTGCCGCCCGCTCTCCGGCCGCACTCGCACAATTCTGAAACTTGTTGCACTGCAAAAGCTTGACATGAACGTTCAACTCATTGTTTTTTATTGAAAATATGTCACTGTCTTCATTTATTAGGCCTATGTATAATTTCACTAGCAGCAAACACATTTAAAAGGAGACGTTTGTCAAGTCTTTTTACGCGCGCCGTCCATGTTGCTGAAATCCCCGCTGCAGCCGCCGCTCCTGCTGACAGCAGACCAGGGGGAAAAAAAGACATTTCTTTGCTCTGTGCTTTCAGAAAATAACCAGGGTTAGGGTAAGAAAGACCAACGGTCTGTACAGCAGTCCCACTGTGTTTGCAGGGCATATCAGGCTGTGTGATTATGCGCAAAGTTTGGTTTAACGCATTGGAGCAATTTCATACAATTTTGGACATTTAAAGTGATAAACTAATTTCAATTCAACATGGTCATTTACTTAGAGGATTCAGCTGAAGCATAATGAGTGTTATATGTCATTAAGATGAAGGATTTGCTTGTTTTGTGGTTACTTATTTTTTATTTATTTGTGGCTACTTATGGTTACTTATACTAATCCATTTGACCCCATCATGAATGGGATTTATATTCGTTCCTGCAGACAGAGGCAAAAGGGTCAATGCGCAGCCTCCGTTTCCTTTGCATTCATCTCGTTCATTCAGACTTTGTAAACACGGTTGGGATTTGTAGAGGACATGTGTATGCTGCTCACTATACAATGTGTTTACTAACGTGTGTTTACTAGCCTCATTTCTAGTCAAAACAAATCTCTTTACACTTAAAAAATACTTGTTTCAAGCAAATTTTCACTTGAAATACGTATGAAGATCTGCCCATGGAGCAAGTTTTTTTTGTTGTTGCTTGCAATAAGAAAAAAAAACTTGCTCCATGGACAGATTTTTTTTCTACTTATTTCATGTGAAAATTGTCTAAAAACAAGTTACTTTTTAGGTGATGAGTCTTATTTCAATTGTAATGAGATTTGTTTTGACTAGAAATAAATATTCTTGGTAAGATTTTGAGTTTTTGCAGTGTACATACACATACATACGCGCATGTACATTTTTGACCATGTTGTGACTGTTTGAAGCAGGTCTTCATTCTTGCTGTTGTGGTTTGAGTCGTGTTGTGAGTTAGTGCAGCTCACTGTTCAATAAACAATTGAACTTAACTTTTTTACCTGCCTATCTGTTTGACTGACAGTTTCATTGATCAGTAAAATAACACTGACTTGGCACAAAGTTGGTTCAATTTAGTAAAAAGCTTGGATGTAGTTGCACTAGTTACTTTCATTTTGCTGTAGCTTAGCATGCTACATTTCTGAGGGTGATAGCTTTGATGTAGTGAAGCTTCATTTAATATTAGAGTAACTAGTAGCTTAGCTCACTACACTTTCCAAGTAGCTTGCCCAACACTGTTAACCTTTGACTGAGAGCATGCACTCCTTTTCTCATACAGGTAATCCTATGACTCACATGCACACTTCTAATGTGTGAATTATTCTGTGTAATGATGACCATTGCCCTTAGGGTTTTTTGGTTTCTCTGGCACATTTGTGATATCTGTTCTATATATTGTATGTCTTTTGTTCTACTCTTGCATTGTTTTGTTTTACATATATTTTTTCCTCTCGTGCTAATAAATAAATAATATATAAATTGTTTACATATTTTGCTGACTGTTAAAATGCACCAGACAAATAAGCTTTGCTCCTGTAATGTGTTTACATATTTTGTTAATTTAAAATAAAATTTTCTGTTGCTGTGCCAATCCCTTGCCCCTTTAATGTGAAAGTTTCATTTTAATATAAGATTTTGGCTGTCAACATTTTGGTATGATAAGGAAGTTACAAGATTTAGTGAAGTTATTTCAATGTATCTTTTTTGGACATTTTACAGCTCTTAAAAAAATATCGCGATACTATCGTTTACTGTGATAATTTGGTCACTATAATCGAGATATCAAATTTTCCATATCGTTACATCCCTAGTTTGGAGTGTATTGCATGTTATCTCATGTGATCTCATCAATTTTATTTTCTAAAATTGACTGATGGATTGATTGATTGATCTCTGGATTCTACAAGTCAGTGATGCCTAACTGGTGCAGCCACGGGGTCCAGACCTCTCCTTAGTCATTCAAGGCCCACACAGCTTAATATATTCGGCGTCATACTTACATTTGGCCATGTCTTAAGCTAGTTTGCTGTCTCTGTTAAGTAGCTATGCATTAATTCACTCACTCTGCAGCAGGAAATGCCATAAAAGCTCTGTGCTGGAAATTCACTGTACTTTTTTTTTTTTTTTTTTTTTTTGGTTAAAATATTTTTGGGGCTTATTTTAGCCTTTATTTGATAGGACAGACACGTGGTGGGGGGGGGAGTGACATGCAGCAAGGGGCCACAGGCTGGAGTCAAACCCGGGCCGCTGCAGCAACAGCCTTGTGCATGGGGTGCCTGCTCTACCACTAAGCCACCGACACTCCAGAAAATTCACTGTACTTAAAAAATAAAGTGTTTTTTACAAAGTTGATATGTTCGCAAATCACTTGTGATCCATTCAGAATGAACCTGTGACCCACTTTTGGACTGCAACCCACTGCTATAGGTAAATGCAAAAATCATGTCAAAATTGCCATTACCACAGTCACATAAATGGGTTTGATAAAACAACTGCATTACCATGGACACAATATATTTTGCCAACAGGGCATAACGGTAAAGTTGAAATACACAGTGGGGTACAGTAACATTGGGTACGTTTACAAGCACACTAATAATTCAGTATTATTTGGAATATGACAATATTCTGAATTTGATGTGGGTCATGTAAACAACATATTCCATTTAGATATTCTGATTCTCTATTAAGCATTTCAATTAACGTAACATAATTATAAAGAGCTGGAAAATCCCTTTAGGTTGGGTCCCACCAACCCTGGACTTTCAGCCAAAAGTCCAGTGTTGAGCCAACCATGATGTCGTTTCTAAACCTAATCACATGCTTTTGTTGCACATGTAAATAAAACAACATTGTGAGTGTATTTTGAAAAAGACTGTACGCATCTAACAAAAACTGTACATTTCCTGTGAAAACAGAAGTGTATCTTAAAAAGAAACAATGCATGTGAAAGGTGTAAATTTTAAGGTGTAAACTTTGACTAATTAGCAAGCACAAATTTGCAATTAATGTGTTTATAGAGGCTATATTCTTAGTGACTGACAGATCCTTAGGCTGTCTGCTCAGTCAGGTTTCACCTGCATGAAGAGTTCCCTGTTGCTGTTGTAGTGCTCAAAGAGCAGTACACACACACACAGCAGTACTCAGCGTGCTCAGTGTGCTCACACAGAGAACATCTGATGTTTGTTTTATTATTAAAGTGAGGAGCAGCAGGACATCTGTTGTTTCATTTACAAAGAGGAAAGGATTTATTATTGATCAGATCAGTTTGGATCTAACAGCTGAGACAGAATCACAGCGCTTTGAAAAGAGAAACTGTCTTCTGTCTGACACTTTTATCATATTTCATCTTTAAACACTAAACCACAATAAAACCACTGATACTATGGCTTCTAGTGAGAACAGGGATACAGCAGCTCCTACTGCAATTACTGCCATTGCATTGGACAATCTTTTCTTCAACTGCTAAGATTAGTCAGTCCTCCCGACTTCACTGACCTTCAACCCCAGCAAGCCTCTCCTTAACTTGGGCATTTTTCAACCTGGACCCTATTTACCTGTAGACTGGTCAAAGAGACTGAACAACAAGACTGAAAGTACATGGGGCAATTGAGCATCGGCACTGTATGTCCATTAAAAGCGGTTATGCATTCATTCATCTTCTAACTGCCTATCCCAGCTGACATCGGGCGAGAGGCAGGGTACACCCTGGACAGGTTGCCAGACTATCGCAGGGCTGACACATAGAGACAAACAACCATTCACGCTCACATTCACACCTGAGGACAATTTAGAGTTGTCAATTAACCTAGTCCCCAATCTGCATGTCTTTGGACTGTGGGAGGAAGCCGGAGTGCCCGGAGAGAACCCACACTGACACGGGGAGAACATGCAAACTCCACACAGAAGGGCTCCCACACCCGGGATTGAACCGGCAACCCTCCAACCACCACACCCTCCAACCACCACGCCCTAAAAGTGGTTATCTTTTATTGTTTTATTGTTTATTGTATATAAGTGTCTGAAGTGTCTCTGTACCTTTTACTTGATGGTCTGTTTGTTATTGCCTCTTTTAGCAGAGGCCTTGTTTTGAAGTATCACCAGATGTCACTTATTGCAGGAACACAACAGTAGACACGTGTGAGATCTGGAGAGAGTATAATTACCAGAGTAGTTTACAGTAAACATAGTTTAGTTATTGTCTAAAAGATATTCAGTGTCATGGATGATTATTTACCTGATTTCAATCATGTAAATTAGACTTTTGAATTTGACTGCTACTTGTATTTATGTGAGCCAGAGTATAGGCATGAAGAGCGGACGAGGAGAGAGAAAAAAGACAGTGGAGGGTCAACCAGCTGCTGCAAGGCCATGAAGCTGGGAGTCTGCTGGAGTTCCTGGGGTTGCTGTGACCCCATGCACACAGATGAAAAGTGCTTATTTTGTAAAGAATGGTTCGTATTAGCGCATTTTCCAACCTGTGCCACCAATATGAGGAGCTACACTTCCAGCTGTTTTCATAAACTACCTTTGTCTAATATGGACATGCTTAAGTTTTGGTTCATTGTGTTACAAATGGATTTTAACACTCCCGTCCAGACTTGCAGGTCTCCAGTGACCACTGGGATGACTAATATCTGTCAAAGATGAGAAGAAATCCGGAGATAATTTTCCTGAGGAAAACTGCTGTTCCAAGAGCAGATTTACCTGCTGCAGACAAGTGGAGGTAGGCTAATGCTATTAGCTAAAGTTATAATGTTGACATTGCATAACATTACACATGAAAGCACGACAGGATAACAACAAAAACAATAAATAAACAATTAGGAGGTGCAAAATATCATCTGATTCAGTATTGATTACAACAAAACTATATGGACTGATTTCATCCCATTGACCCATTTTCATCAGTTGACATTAATAATAACAAAATAGGTGATATCAACAAGCTGACACTATCTATGCCACAGTGAGTGTGCATGGTGGGAAATATATTTATGTTTCAGTATTATACAACCTTTAATATATTTTTATTATATTTTATGTCTACATTTGTCCTTCCTATACCTCAAGGAAGTACTGACTGGTTATGAATGACTATGTTAGTAATGTTAGTATGAGCCCCTATACACGGTCTTTTCTAATAAGATAACAATTTTTTATTGCTAAAATTTGTGGTGTTACAGCAACAAAAGTGAAGCATCAGCAAGATGTAATGAATATGTAACAGTAAAATAAAAACCTCCACTGACTTTCTTTTCTCTCTCTCTCTCTCTCTCTCTCCTCCTCTCTTTATGCGTATACTCCATCACAAATAATAGATAGAATTCAAAGGTCTGAGCCATAGTTAAAAAAGCATCCATGATATTGAAAATCCTTAAGATAACACTAAACACTAAAATACATATTTTACAATCTACACCAGTTATTATACTCTCTCCAGAACTCACGCACATCTCCACTGTTGTCTGACTGCAGTGGCATTGTGATATTTCAGAAGGAGACTTCTTCTTAACAAGACAGTTACAAACTGACCAGATCAAGTGAAAGGTAAAGACACTTTAGACACTTACAGTAACAATCTGAGCCTGTCTGTGGTGAAAATAACCACTTTTAATGGACATACAGTAAAGATGTTCAGTTGCCCCATGACCTTCCATTGCAGTCTGTTGCACCACTGCTGGCTGCTGCCAGCTCGATAATGGACCTATTTAAAACACGTTCACATTAGTCTCTGTGACCAATTTACACAGGAAAATAGGGTCCAGGTTGAAAAATACCTAAGTTATCCTTTAAGGAGAGGCATGCTGGGGTAAGTGTAGTCAGAGGACTGACTAATATTAGCAGTAGAAGACAAGTAAGTTATCCTTACGTACTGAAAATAAATTTGTCTCTGAGCTCATAGTTTATTATTTTCCTCAGCAGTTCCTGGTGTTGCTGAAGCAGTGAGACAAGACTCACGTTCGCTTTCATCTTCAGTTTCAGAGCTGGATGTGAAGCAGGAAGTAGGGTGGAGGGGTGCGTTTGGTGAACAAGCCTTATCTAATCTCTTCTGATCTGGGTTCATCTTCAGATCAATGTGGATTAAGCCTTTACATGTGGGCAGATTAGCTCTCACAGCAACGGCTCTTACAGTTTAAATGAGCCCTTAGCTGCGTCACAGATACAGTATAGCTGCAGATAGGCGTTAATAAATCCTGTGAGGAACATATGGAGAGGAAAATGAGGGATGTAAAGCGTGGAAAATCGACCTGAAAGCAAATGAAGAGATACGCTGCCTTCCTGCAGTCATTACAGAGATGGCAGCAAGACGTCTCACTAATATGAAGATTTAATGGAGAGCCTGGGGCTGCATGTGGTCATGGGGCAGAGAGAGCATTGAGAAGAATGATAGAGACAGAGAGAGAGAAAGACAGTGATGGAGTGAACGGAAGAAGATGTACAAGAAAGTGAATCAAAAAGAAAGAATTAACCAACTTGTTTCACTTTGCAGCAGATTCCTTAAGTAACAAAGTCAGGTGGTGTGAATTTAAAGTTAGGCTTTTCATTATATCAGTCCTCATTTTTGATTCCTTTTTCTTGTTGACACTTTTTTAGTCAGAGCCAGAGAAACATGATGTCATTGCTTCTCTCTATAGTAGCTTTTATTGTCACTGGTCCACCTTTCCTGCATGTGGGTCAAAGATTTTCAAGAAATTATGCTACGTGTACATGCAGAATTTATGTTATCCATGTGTTTGAAAAAACAGAATCTTATATTTATTAATCTACATAGTTCAGCTTGCTGTGTAAACTGGTAAGTGCTAAGAGTAGAATTTAATATTTCAGTCTTTTTGTTAATGAGCACTTATTGGTTGCTGTTGTGCTTCAAATGTTGATAGTAAAACAATGTTGTCTGCACACAAAAGAAATATCATTTATCATTTTCCCTCCGCACATCATCCCACATTTTAAAGCTTTAAATCCTTTGGCCATATCATTTACATAAATTACAAACAGTGCAGCAACATTCTCTTAAATGTTTTCATATATTAACTCTTACTTTTCTGTTAAGAAAAATAAGAGAAGTCAACTTCAGATGCATGAAACAATCTCAACCACGCAATATTGCTCTTACTCAGGTGTACTGAATGATGATCCCACTTCATCGTAAGTCTTAATTAATATAGGTAATGCCCCCTAAACACTATATAGGGCCAGATGTTGTGCCATGTGAAAAGACTCTAGCACATCCCCAAAAATTAGAGAGATGCCACCAAATAAGGCTGTAAGAAGAAATTCAGCATTGTCTGTTCAAAATACAATTCAGTTTTCACAGGAAATGTACAGTTTGCATACAGTCTCTCTACGTTTTCTTTCCTTCAACAAAACACACATGGTTAAGTTTAGCAAAAACACACACACATGGTCAGGTTTAGGCAATAAAAGCACATGGTTGGGTTTAGCAAACTAAATCCTGTTTAGGAACAGGATTTAGCTTTAGCTAGTTGGTGGTTGTTCCCCTCCTGTCCGCCCTGCTTGGACTTTAGCGGCCCTATCGTTTGTTGTCGTCCTGCCATGTTCCTGCTGATGCTTCGGAGTGAGACTGGGTTGAACATACTGTATCATAAACTTAAACAAGGTAGGTGTGATTTTCCCGACAGTCAGTAATGGTGTTACAGGAAAATAAAAAACCCAGCAGTGATCAAACATTTGTGATGCTGTAAATATGGTATCAGCAGCAGTGATGGAGAAACTATTAAAATCCTTTGCTTAAGTAAAAGTACTAACACCACACTAGGAAAATAAGAGTCCTGCATTAAAAATGTTACTGAAAGTAAGTAGCCTAAGTCTAACAGCCAAAATG
Organism: Epinephelus fuscoguttatus; assembly: GCF_011397635.1. Lineage (NCBI taxonomy): Eukaryota > Metazoa > Chordata > Actinopteri > Perciformes > Serranidae > Epinephelus > Epinephelus fuscoguttatus. Next base: position 6,678,491 of record NC_064769.1, on the reverse strand, counting down.
TATCAAAAGTAAAAATCAAATGATTAAACTAGCAGCAAGTCCTCATATTTGAGAAGCTGGAACCATGACATGTTTTTACATGAAAAATAATTTAAACAATCATGCCCTCACCTTGCACCTGTCATATTTCTGGTCTCATCTTCCTCATCACGACTTGGGTTAGTCTGTCCCTCAGCTTCATTGTCCTTGGGACTGGGAGTACCACCTAACGTTAATTGTGTACATCCACAGGGAAAAAGCAAGCACATATTTTCTTTTAGTACAGGTTTAAATTATAATGATCTAATGCAATACCTAGTTGGCTAGTTGGCCTCTTGAGCCGGACACCTAGAAGAAATACGCAATTTGCCAAAGCCAACCTTGCACATTACATACTCACGAACGTTAGCTAACGTTAATGCACCTGCTATGGCACTGTCGGCTCCAGTTAGCAACACCAGCAGCCTCAGCCTGTCAACCAACGCCGTGGCCAAACAGGTCGGTTATTTTGGAGCACTTTGCTGCCTCTTCTTGTAAAGATTTAAGTTTTTTTATTCAAGTTTTTTCTGTGCCACCCTTTATCTGTGTTTTCTGTCTTTCTCCTTTCTCAGTAGCTAGCACTACCGGTCAAACTAGCCTGGTCTGCCATGAGTAATGACTGATGAGTGCGGCTGAGCCAAGCAGATTTCAAGAAAATCTCCTCTTTCAAGCATCAAAACATAAGATTGACACCTACGTTCCCTCTGAACTTCTCACAGCAAACAAACAACATGGGAGGGACGTGCATTGCAGTACTGACAGCTAGCAATTAGCTTGACATTCACTAGTCTCACCGGGCCAGCCTCACCGGCCCACACCAGCCCACTTGGTGACCGGCCCATCAGGATTCGCCCCGAACGTATCTAACGTTACCTTGCCAACACCTAAGTCTATAATAGATGTAATGAGGACGTAATGGAGGAGGAGGGAGTAGGCCTTTGAAGGGAGATGGAGTTGCAGGAGGAGGGGGATGGGACTTTGGAGGGAGGCGGGAGTTGTGGATGTTCAAATTTTTTCTAAGTGCTGTGTGAAATGCAAGAAAGGTAAGAATAGCTTTAAGTATAGTATTTCTTTAGGCCTGAAATTTAAAAATCCAGTCATTATGATTACTGTAAAACATAAGCTAAGTTTGATTATATGGCATTCATGCATTTTTTAAAGGTTCCTTAAATTTAAAAGGTGTGTTTCCTCTTGTTGGGCAACAATTTGTGGACTGTGAAAATGAGATTTTATCATCAAACGTAAGAAAACTTTGGTTAATCCCAGAAATTAATGGATTGTAATGGGTTTTTTTCTAAAGAAAAAAAACGTTGATACAAAAATAAGACAAAATTTGTTTCAATCCAGGACGGACAGACGTGCAATAGATGTCGTACAGAACAGACATCTATATATCTGTATATCATCATTTCTTGCATGAGGCCCATGCATGTGTGGGACTAGTCATCACTAGGGCTGTAACGGTACATGTATTTGTGTCGAACCGTTCGGTACGCGACTTTCGGTTTGGCACGACCCTGTACCAAATTATTGGGCGCAGGATATTATTTTATTTTATTTTGTTTTATTTTAATTCCGTTTTTGCGAGCCGAACCATTTAAAATATCTAGTTCCCCGACGGACATAATTGAGTGATGGACCGAATCCGACCGTAAATCTCCGCTTTCACTTTGTGCACCGCATTCTCGCATTTTGACAACATGGCAAGTGAGCCTGACGAACCTGAAGACCCACCCGCAAACCTTAAGTCCTCCGTTTGGGAACACTTTGGTTTCAGGGTAAAATACGAAAATTGAAACAAACACGTGGACAAGACAAAAGCAGTGTGCCGACACTGCAGAACAGCGGTCGGGTATGTACTTGGAAACACGTCTAACATGCTAACGCATCTAAAGCAACACCACCCGAGTTTGAATGTTAACCAGCACGACTAGAAAAAGCAACTACGATATCGTCGTCGTTTAAAAAGAAAGAGCATTTCCCTGACCATCGCGCTAAAGAAATAACCAACGCCATTGGAGTTGTGTAAAATTGTTTAAGTTGCACTTTAGATATAAGCATGTTTTGTTTACTGCACTTTAACAAAGTGGGAAAGCTAAGTAAGTTCCTAGTAAAACTGAATCTGAGCAGGCTTTAAAGCTGGCCGGCTGCACTATACTTTTTATTTTAATTGAGTAAAACTGTTAAAGCATTTTCATTCAAACAATGTGAAAAAGCAGGATTTTAGATATATTTGTTTCATTCAAAAATTGTGTAAAAAGAGTTTACTGCTGTGGTGGTACTTACCAATAAGTAAAGGATATTTAATAGTAAAAAAACGAACCGTGACTTGTGTACCGAGGTACGTACCGAACCGTGATTTTTGTGTACCGTTACACCCCTAGTCATCACCTTGTTTCACCCCTGATGAGGTTGAAAACCAGTTTTGTGTAATACCCATTTAATCTTACAGCTGCCATGGGATCACTAAAGGATTGTATAGTCCTAATTTTCTATTTACCCTGAATTCAATAAGTCTCTATGTTGAAAGATCCATGTTGACGTCATTAAAAGCTTTCTGAAAGTAAATAAAACACACATGATTTGTTAATTATATTTGTTAAAAATTGTAAACAGTACAAAGAAATGAACAAGACAAAACACATTTTGCTCTTTCATGAGGAGGATACAACATGAGCCTGTCTTTACAAACCAATAGCCAGAAGAAATTGAGGAATTATACATTACTGCAAACCAGTGTTGGGTAAGGGTTACTTCAAAAGTAATCAAAGTACGTTACTGCGTTACTTTTTAATAAAGTAACCAGTTACTTTACTGCGTTACTCCCTGAATAAAGTAACTCAATTACTTTAAAAGTACTTCCAACGTTACTCCCTGAGAAAAGTAACTCAAGCTCTATTAAAGTACTTTTGAGTATTCTACATTTCCTATTGGGCAATGGACCACAGGGCACTAAGCCTACATTTTTTCGTCTCCAAAATTAAAGTTATGGACCACTCGCCCTTCACTGAGATCTGATTCTTCCATCACAGCCATCACTTTGACCAGTAGAAACACAGAACGATCTGCTGCCGTAGACAACGGTATGTCAACAACACCCCAGCATTTTTAATATTTCCTCTAGGAATGTTACCACACAGAGTAAAAGGGGGAAATGATGGCGTGAAACAGCAGAGGCACTTTGTCAACCCGTTGAGTTAACGTTACTGTCATTAGCATCAAGCTAGCAAACAATGGTACATCCTCACGGTAGCAGAGCTGCCAAGTGTCACGCTTTGAGTGTGACAGTCATTAAGGACATTTTCTAAATAGGCTTTTATTCTGAAACATTTGTCAGAACTTCCTGTGGAAGATACAGTAGCTTGACAGTTTACATGTGGCGCTTCAAATGTAGCTCCTGCCATCTGCTGACGCTTTTAGGTGACTACAACAACATGTTGGCTGGCACATGAACAGACACAGTTCTGACTTAAATAATAGTGAAAGTAATAAAAATAGGACGAGAATAACCCGATGACATCACACACATCGTGAAAGACGACCGGGGATAATTGGTGAGTACCAGCATGTAGCGTGTACCAGGCATAATGCAAGTTCTGAGTCTGAAGTATGTCTGTCAGCGAGTCCTACTCCACCTATTTTAGGGTGACCATATTTTGATTTCCAAAAAAGAGGACACTCGGCTCAGCCATGAGATAGCCTACTTAAATGATACTTGCCGTTTACTCAAAGATGCCTTATAATTTTAATATATTTAAAGTTTATATGTATGGATAGAAAATTCAGTTATATTACAAAAAAATATCTCTCAAAGACAGAAATTCAGATAGGCCCCTATAGATAGGGGACACATAAACACACTAGAGTGTGGCTACCCGATCCAAGCCCGACGGGTCCTGACGCGTCGGTCCGGGTTTGGTCAAAAATGTATAAATTGTATTCGGGCTCGGGTCGGATTCGGTCAGCTTTCAGTGAAAATGTAGTGTAAAAATAAATAAAATCCTATTGTCTGTCCTGTTTATTGCTTGGGCACTGTTATTTACGTGACCTGAACATAACACACACACACATTGGCTGTTTGTTTCTACCGCTTCCCTCGCTGGAAGTCTCGGACCTCCAGCCGCCCGCCTCCGCCTTGATTAAACGCTGAGAATAAAATAAAAGAGGGAGACAGGTGTCTCCTATTTTATCTTATTTTGTTATATTTCTCCCTCTCCCCTCGCTGGAAACGTCGGACATGCCGCCTCCCGCTCCAGTCTCAAACAGAGTAGTGTTGTGATGTTCACGAACGAACCGATTCTATTGAACAGCTCGTTAACATGAACGATGGGAACCGAGTCGCAGCTGGGAACCGTTCTTTTTTTTTTTTTTTTTTTTTTGTTAATATCACTGTGTGCTCCTCATTTGCTCCTCCCCTGAGCAAGACTTTAAAATCTAGTCCACACATGTCAAATGAGGTTATAATCAATATTTCAGAATAATTCAAACTCAGATATTGGTGGGATATCTAATTTTGTATTATTTTGTTCCAAATCTTACCCCATCATACCTCCCAGTGATTATTTCCAAGATAAAATGAGTTACTACCAGGCTGGCTTCTTAAAACTTAATAAATATAAAAATCAGTCAAATGAGCCAGTTTTTTGAACGGCTCTTTGAAAGGAACGGCTCACCAAGATCCGGCTCCCCTCAAAGAGCCATAAATCCCATCTCTAACACAGAGGTTTCCCTCTCCGCTGAGCACCCACGGCGCACGCCCGGCCTGTTAAATAGCCTGTAACCATAACAATTGCGTGACACAAACTCAGTGCTTTAGTAATTAAATAATGTCGGGCTCGGTTCGGGTTCAGACAGAGATATGCGGCCCATACCGCACATCATCAATTTATAAAAAACCCCCAGACGCCCGGGACGGGACGTGAAAAGTGGACATGTCCGAGCAATAGAGGATGTTTGGTCAGTCTAACCTATTTAGACTCCACCGAAGACAACGGCAGCATTTCTCCGACCACGTAGCGAGCCACAAGCTCCGTGGCTTCATTCAGACTGATAGGTTTAATGTTATCTCTGTTATTAGAACCAAACGACAGCCGTTGCTGGTTCGAAGCTGAAGGCCCAGTGTTCTAAAAGTAACGGAAGTAACTGATGTCTTGTTTGAAAATGTACTTCATATTTGATTGCCCAAACAGCAAACTAATGCGTTAGGTTACTCGCTACTGCAAAAAGTAATCAAAGTACTCTAACGCATTACTTTGTAACGCGTTATACCCACTTCTGCTGCAAACAACGGACACATTACATTTGCACATTACTAGTGGATACCTTGAAACTTTACATTTCAGCACTACTGTGGATAATGTGTGGTTAGGTTTTGGCACAAAAACAACTTGGTTATGAAAACATTATGTTTAGGCTTAAAATACCAGGTTTTAGGGGTACGATCCCCATGGGAAACACAGCAATGTCTTGGTAAAAAGCTACAGCTTTTCATGGCACTGTCACTACTGAAAGAACAGTGACTGGTTACTACAAAATAACCTCATTTGGTGCCTAAAAAGCCACTGGAAACACAGCAATGATTCGCTCAAAAAAACCCCAACATTTTCATCTGGCAACTGAACTGTTTTGTAGCCCTTGCTCATAAGGCTGGTCCCTCTTGATTTTGGGTTTATAAAAATCTTAATGGTATTTTGCCAAAATCAAAGCATGTTTTAATTAATTTACAGCAATGTCAAATAATTTGGGCAGTTTTAATATCTTAGTTGGTAATTCCAGTTGCTTTCTTTATAGATAGCCAGTGGTATTTCAATATGATTGACATCCTTATTAAGGTCCTCATTTACCCATTCCCTTTCACAGTGTAGCATCAATGAGCACTGACACAGGAATCTTACAGCTATATGGCTGTACTCAATACAGTCTCATGCAATTGTTTAAGAGTTTTGTTCAACTTCAGATTAGTTTTGTGGATTAAATGTTGTGCCTGGTAAGAAACAACAGTTTTTGTTGCACTATCCCCACTGGAAAAACAGGGAAGGGGCACAGAAAAACACCCATACTGGGGCGCTGAAAAGCTACAGGAAATACAGCAATCACTCACTAAAAAACAACCAGTTTTGTTGTTTGTTGGTCTCCAACAATGGTCTACAGCTTAGCAGGTGTCTCACTTAGGTTACGTGCCATCCACCATCCCCTCCACTTCCAGAAGTCAGCTTATATATTACATTACAATAGAAACATTTATAAACCATATGAGACATGCAAATGTAACTTATTCATGGTTTGCAGAGACATACAGCATTTTCTTCTGGCGACTGGGCTGTCTGGTGTATATGGATCTGTGTGTTACTGAATGTTAACTTAAGTTTGATTGTACAGGTATGGGGATAGTTAGAGAATATGGAGAGGCTGTGTGCGGTTCTCTTGAATGCCCAAGATAAATTTCATCTTGAGAGGGTCAATACAGGCTCATCTCAACTCATCTTATCTCATCTCATCTCATCTCATCTCAGACTAACTGCTTAGGCTATCTTGGGAGATTGTTTCCATCCTGTCTGATTGTTTGACTGTTTGTGTTTTTTGACCCGTTAGATTTTTTTTTAGTAATGTCAGTCTGTTCCCAGATCTCAGCTAGTGAATCCAATGTTATTATTACTGATAGACATGATGGACAAAACTACAGAAATAAGGCCCAAGTTGTGACAAACATTGCTATCCTTATGAATGAGGGTAAGAGTGGGTGTGTGCATTTCACAGGAAATGTGAATGCCCTCATTAATGTGACAGATTGCCACAAAGTGCTAAGAGCTCCAATTCATTGTCAGTGTGGATTTGTTTAGTGTTTGATAAGGCTGGGGAACTCATAGGTCATATCTCACTAACAGACTCTCTGACCTGACAAAAGGCCAGTTGAGGCTGAAATGCTAGTGTGTTTCTGTAAAAGCTGCTGTGGTCTGACGTGTTTGTTCTGTCAGTTTTTGTGAGCTCACTGTTAGACAGTCATTGTCTTTATGCAATGCTTGTATATCTGAGTGCTGCTGTTGCTGCGCTCAGTGCTGTAAACTGTCGATAAAGAAATGAATTTTATAAAAACAAAACTTGTTTCCAGTCAGATAAAAATAAATGGAAAACAGCAGCAGCGTCACACTGCGTCGCCACCGGGCTCACAGTCAGATAACTAATGTACCCATTGAATTTCAATGAGTCCCTCTGAGGAGAAATATCCTGAATAACTCAGCCTCACTGACAGCTGAAATCCATTTTATGGCACAGATTCACTTCCTACCAATCACATATGATCTGTCCTATCATGTTCATGGCCTTGTTAAAAAAATACATTAATCCACAATTGAGCAGCCCTCCAAGAACAGAGAAAATCACACTTTCTGTACTCTCTGGACTCTTTAGGAGCAAATATGAAAAATAATAAAGCTGAAAATAACTGTTTATTTTAAGCATTGACCTTGATCAATCTCCTCTGATCTTATATGGACCAGGACAATGCATGTTAATGGTGTAAGTGCACACAACACATTGCAATCAGGACCACATCTGGGGGTGGTCTGAAGCTGGAATTATGCTTCTCAGGGCATGAGATACACCTGAAAATGTGTAGCCTACCTACCTTGCTCTGATAACCTTCTTACAGTACGGCCACCCTGATACACTTGGTGGCACCCCAAATGGCACTCCCCGATAATTTGAGACTGACATTACTGTCTTTAGGGGCCCTGAAACACCAAGCCAATGATAAGTCGTTTGTCAGTGCAGTCATGCATGTCTGTCACCCTAGTTTTTCCAAAGTGCCCTGCAGTGTTACCGCAAGTCGGCTCTTGTCCGCTTTTATTCTGCTGATTGACCGTGTTCAATCAGCACTGGAGACTTTACAGCCCGCCTGTGAATGGAATCACTCTAATTTGCAGTTCAACTCACTGCATGAGAAGAGAAATGGAAATAAAAAAGTGGCCAGCAGACAGTAAAATCCTTTGTTCTTTCAACTTAGGGTTGTGTTGCTAATGTGCTATATGGCTAGCCTCGAAATTCAGACCCAAATCTAGAAAGATTTAGGGTCTGGCCATGAGTAATGAAAATGGCCCAACTCGAGGGGCGGCACCAAGCATGCATTTGTAAATATCACTGCCAACCAATCAGAACAATACATGACGTATCCAGAGCGCTACCAGCGGAGCTAACTGGTAGATTAGACTCTTACTGTATCAAAAACAGCAAAAACGTCCTTCTTGCAAAGGAAAGACTCGAGCGCCGTCTTCTGTTCCTATTTTAGAGAAAAAGCCAAGTCTAACTCGTTCATTGTAGCAGCCAAAGCCGTTTCAAACAACTGGTGTTCATCCGTAGTCATCTTGCAATGTTTACTGACTGATTCTGGACTTCGTCGTTGCAGCGCTGTCGTCATCTGTTTAGCTCGCCTCTGGCCCGCCTATATCAGATGCACTGATGTGATTGGTGCAGCTCGGTTTCATGGGCATAGGTATTGAGCATCATTACTGATTGCCAGAGTGACTCCCTAAGCAAATTCAAATTGTGCTCTCGCGAGAACTCTGGATTTCCAGGGTACTATATGGCCAATTAGTGTCCTGAATCTATCCTGTTGAACTTCTGGTTTCCCTTTTTGATGGACGAATAGAGATAGATAATAGAGACTGCTGCCAGCTGCTATGAAAACAAGTGCAGATTGTACATGCTAGTGGCTGTTGGCTGCAGTCTTTGCAGTGTGTTCAAGTGCACCTTTCTGGTTGAGACACAGGCAACGTGAAGGAATTTAGCAGTCAGCTTTTATTGCCACTAGTTTACGTTACAAACTGCTGCCAGTCAATGTGTCTCATAATGCCATGAAAGGTGCTTCTGTGACTGACATAGCGCCAGTATCTGACGACTTTGGTTGGTGGCCACTGTGACAACTGCAGCCACCCAGTGCATATTCTACCGCTGCAAGAGGTGCCTTTCTGCATCCATAACTAACACCCAGATAACTGACAATGTGGCAATATTTGAAAAGCCCAGGATGAGCAGCTGGCAGCAAGCAGCAGCTTGCATTTTTATCCTGCCATCTTCCAGCGTTTAATTATCAGCCTGTGGAGCATTTTCTTTATTTTCCAGGGTAAACTTTATATTTCATGTTCAACTGTCAAATGAACAGATTTCTCTTTGTGAGTCCAGCTGTGTGTTGTATGCCTGATAACAGTCTGTTTTGATTTGTAACTCTGTTGGTTTCTTACTTTGTCGTTGTGGGAAACAGTTGATATTGCACACTCTAAGACTCAAATGAAGTTTTCATATTGTTTTTTGTCGTCAGTTCCATTCTTCAGTAGCTCTGAGTCTGCAGGCTGGGCCGCGTTCAATACCAATCTGTCTTCCACACGTGGTCGATCAGCCACAAAAGTGAGTGTGTGTCTCTGCACAAATTTAACCTCTGGAGAGTTTTTCAGTCTGTTTATTTTTGTAAATCCACAAACAGCCAATGGATGAGCTCCCTTTCAGTACAGGTATTGGCTGTAATAACCCACAACAACTCCCATGAGGCTTTGACAATATGCCAATGGTCAGGATTAATGGAATACTGTATGTAGTTGTTGAATGCTAACAATATAATCGACATTTAGGGATTCCGTTTAGTTTTATCGGTGCTGCCAATCCAGCAGCATTTTTTATTTGTAATGAACAGGAGGGACCCCCAGTGCATCTTTATCCTGCCAAATGCCCGTTCAATTACTGAGCAAACCCTGGCACAATGCTGATTGAACCTGCTCTGTACCCTCCCCTGCAGTGGACCAAGATATGGAGTGATGACCAGAGAATGGCTGATGCAGGAGTTTTCACCAAGTATTATGGTGAAGGGCACAGGGCACCTCTGAAGATGTCTCTGTAGCTGTATTGATGGGAAGAGTTTCTGATTCTTGTAACACTAGCTGCTGGGTCTCAGGAAGGTCTTTAGTTAGACGTGGAATCCGTCAATGGTAGTGATGAACTTAAGCCTTGTTTCATTTTCACCAAGAAGTATGATTCACTTCAGTTCGTTACATATTAGGACGGTTCTTTTTACTATTCCATTGTCAAAATTTGTGGATTGTACCAACAGAACCACTCCTTTCCGTCCTGTTTGTTTATCACCCCTCTGTTGAGGTGTCTAGTACACTGATCCAAAACTAAAAGGTGGCGCTAGAAACACTGCAGTCCGTTGATCAATCAAGAGAGAATAGTCACTCTTGCTTAACAAGGACTCAATGCACAAATCAATTAAAAATATCCCATTAACTGCGACAGGATTTTAAACATTACAACCTGTTCTTTCTGTTCTCAAAATGTCGGCATGTGACCTCATTCCGTGGATGATCAACGAGGTACAGACCTTTCTCTGCATCATTGATGAAGAGGAAATACAGCAAGAGCTAGCCAAAGCAGTGATGCGGCTATAACAATCTAGTAATAATCCTGCCTGTACCCCCAAGGAATTGTGTCTGTTGTGGAAACACTAAACAGGCCTAGGATTTAGGTACATGTCCGAATGGATAACATACCAGTTCAGAGAACTATACAGAAAGTGTGTGGTGGAAATGCAGGTTTGGTAGACTCAGGATTATTTGTTAGTCACTGTTAGTTTGTTGGTTGTTGACCAACCTCATCAAGCACCTGTGCGGTTTGTTTGTGGACCAACCTCCACACAGGAGTGGGTGGTATGTGGTCAAAGCTGTAAGCACATTATCAAAGTATCAAATTTTGACAATATGGTAGTTACATCAGGCAACTGACACTTAGCCAAGACCCACCCCTCAAAAGCAGACTAGCCAATCATAGTGTAGCATGGGCAAACTCCGACAAGGGACTTCAAGCTAAACGTTGTGTCTGAAGCATAGGGGTGGGCGATATATATCGTTAACGATAATATCGTCATTGTTGTTTTAATGATGTGCAAATTTACGTTATTGAGTATGCAAATGACTTCACAAAAACAACTGAAAACACACGTTGAAAGGTTGAAACCCCACACATTCACTGAACAAGAGTTACGTAACTTGCGTGCAGCAGCACGCTGCAGTACGCCTAGGTGGTCACATGATCTCTCACTGGCACCTTCCCGGCAGGTCAGCCTGCTGCTAAACAAACATTAGCGAGACAACATAGCAACACCGCCCACGGATGCTCCAGCAGCTTCGGAAGACATGGGTCAACTGTAGTGATAAGTCCCAGCCTGTCAGGCTAAAGTTCGCAGTACGGGAAGACCGTCTACGGAGCTACCTAGCCTAGCCACAGTTAGCTGAACGAAGCGGCAACATGGCACAGTTTCAAGTCTCCCCACCGGAAAAGTTCACCTTCAAGGCTGAAGACTGGCCTAAATGGATTAAACGCTTCGACAGATTCCGCATTGCTTCTGGATTGGAGACCCAAGCAGATGGGAAACGCAGGAATGTGATCTTTGAGAGAGTAAAGTTTAATCAGCGGCTTCAAGAAACAGGCGAGACGGCCAACAGTTTCATTATGGCACTGCACTGCCTGGCGGAGCACTGCGGTTACGGGGCTCTACATGATGAGATGGTGAGGGACAGGCTTGTGGTGAGTCTGCAGGACAAACGCCTATCTGAACAGTTGCAAATGGACATGGAATTGACGCTACAAAAGGCCGTCACCAGAGTCAAACAGAGAGAGCAGGTAAAAAAGCAGCAAGAAATGTTTTTTTTCCATTAATATCATCCATCCATGAGAAACAATTAATGAGCTATAACTCAGGCTGTTAAAAACACATATTTAAAACAATATCGTCTAATTATCGTTATCTTCAAAATATCCCCAAAATATCAAGATATTATTTTTTGTCCATATCGCACACCCCTACTGAAGCATGTATAATGATGACACTTGTTAGTTTGAGAGGTTGAAAGGAAATACACAGTCTTTCCCTGATCCAAAACCAAAATCAAACCCTGAAAAGTGTAGGGCTAGCTAGCTAGTGACTTAAGGTATAGCCCACTGTATGTCTACATATGCTGCTTTTGCTTTTTAATGATTGTAATACTGAATGAAGACCTACCCTGCTCTACCGGAAACTTTGCTGATATTCAACCAGCTATGTGTCATAGCATTGTGTGCAGATGAATGGTGTTTGGCTTCCACTGAAGCTCCCAGCCCATCTGTCCCCAGGACCTCCATCAGCTATGACATATAGCCAGTTAAAAATCAGCAGAGATTCCCTTCATATTTATGTCTTTTGTCTCGATCACCAGTGATGTGGTGTTTCACTTTTACATTGTGATCTGTAGCCTAGTTAGGCTTTAGCTTCTTACTTCTTTCTCTCTTTTTAACCTACTTTTGCTGTTCAGTCAGTTTGACATCCTGGATGCTTGAATGATGTCTGTCCTTGTATTGTAGACCCCTCTGTCTGCTTCTCTCCTAAATTGTTTTACCCTTTCCCCTAACAATGTGATATTTCTTCAGGTAGTGCAGTTAGTTACAGTGTAGGGTCCATGCTAGCTCTGACAGTCTGATGGACCATCAGAAAGGGGCGTAGCTTAGCAAAGGGTCAATTGTTAACAGTAATCCTAGTCAATCGAAAGGCCCAGAACACCACACTATATTACAAGCCATGCGCCATGTATCACCTCAGGCACCAGTAGCCTGAGCAGGTCATCCGTGGAGGCACAGCTGAGACGGTAGTTTTGCATTCAATCATTTCCTTGACAAAGTAGATTTTGAGGATGGGCATGTGCGATTCATTTGCATGGACAGGCCTGCTGATGGATTTTCAGCCTACAAAGGACAGCACTGTATTGACACTGTAGCCTGTGCATAGGTGCTTGTTGCATAGCTTTTATTGCAATACAATAGTGGATATAATAACTGCATAGACATAATCTGCAGTGTATGTCTGATCATCATGCATGTATTTTCTGTATAGGTCCATTTATCCTGGTGAACTGTATGTGCTCTTCTTGCCTGCATGCCAGACAGTAGAATAACTGACCTTGAGAAGCCCACTTAATCAGCCACTGCATGCTCTGCATAAATTTATACCCATGTTTAATGCAAAGCATTTCACATTATTTTAGAGCATCTTTAAAGTAATGACCATTACCTAATGCAAGAGCAGAATGGCACAATGCAGTCACGCTCTCTGGTGCAGGGAATGCTGAAGTTACTGGCAAGTCTTGGCATAAGTGCAAATTCATCAGTCAAGTCACACAAGTTCATCTTCGCCTGACTTTGCACTGCCAAGGGCAAATTCACGTCCACTGAAAGGGAAACTTTATTTTTTTCAACCTTGAAGATTTTTTTTCCATGTTTTTGAGTCAAAGTGACTGATGGAGAAAATAATTGTTGAAACTGGTACAATATTGAGAGAGACTGCTGCAGCCTCATTGGTGAAACAGGCTACAATGTAATCCCTGCAGGCAACTGTGCACCGTCCATTTACATCCACTTAAAAATGCTTGTTTTGCCCCTGACAGGATCAGAACTTTATTAGAATTGTCTGATAACATTATGGAAATGACCCAATAGACAAATAAAATGTTTTTCCTTACCATTTGCTGTTCTGTTTGTTATTGTGACCAAGAATTGTTTAAGGAGAAGTCTCATTGAGATCTCGCGAGAGGTGACTTCTTGCAGAAGAAAACGATAATGGAAGAGTCAGTGAGGGTCCAGGAGAGGAATACCAGAAGAGTTTGTTGTGTTTGAGTACAGAAAACATAGCTTAATGTTATCAAACAGATTTTAAATATCATTGCTGAAGATTTATTTTGACAATGTGGAGGTGATTTCATAACAAGACCTCTACTTGAGCGAGATGCGCAGTGTGTCTCAAATCACATACTTCTGTACTAAACACTTATATATTTTAAGCGCACAAGTGTGCTAGGTGTGTTCACATTGCATTGTACGGGAAAATGCAGTGCACTACTGTTGCTCTCAAAATGGTCCAAAAGTTCAGTGTGGAATGATGGACACTTCTCACCCTCAACGGTCACCATGTTTGTGATGTAGGGCGCATACAGTGGCTAGGGACAACAAGGAGCCTGAACTGGCTACAGTGAACACTGCCACATTATTAAGATGTAAGTTATACATGATTTTTGCACCAAGTACCAATACTATTGTCAAATAGAAGTTGTCAGTATTGTTTGTTGGGTCTGTAATGATTTGATACCTCTAACAACAATAATGCAAGACTGACGTTAGCCTGCTAGCTACCGTAGCACATTTTAATCAGCCAACTTTGGTCAGAGGGCTGGAGTGAGATTTTAGCTTGTGACGTATCTGCTTGTGCGTGGTCACGAACATATGTGGACGCAGCGGCATGTTTTGGTTTTTTTTACCTTTAAAGTTATATGTGGCAAACAGAACGTACGTGTACGTTTACATATTCATATCTATAGGCCTAAGCCCCACATACATCCATAGACATATATTTGTTTTACGGTGCAGATCAAGGTCAATTTCATCAACCTATGGTAGTAGGTGCTTAAAAAATCCAGTAATATGTCCCATTGTGACAAACAGAGAGATTTCAAGGGGGGTTGGGGGGTTATCCCCAAGAAAATTTTCAAATTCACACAGAGAAATCCTATTTTCATGCAAATTCATACAGAAATAGATAAATTCAGGGACTTTCAATGACCTGTGTACATGGCTGGACTGGGACAAAAAAAATGCAGACATTTATGTATCTTATTTGTACTTGCACACATTTTATTAAAAATTGAAATGATAAATCTTGTGGAGTTTCTTTGGCAAGTACTTTCACCATAGACATTGTGTACTCCGTGGCCATCTAACTGTTACTACCACTAGGATGTATATGAGTAGTGAATGAGCACATTTATTTTCCAGCCTTGGTACTCTCTTCCAGGGCATGTAGGGTACTACTGAGATTTATTTTAATTTTGGTAACGCCATAGTGTGTGCGTATGACATTTCACCAAACATAGTGGGCCGCCATGGCCATAACAGGGCTATTTTTTGTTCCAGTCCAGCCCTGCTTTATACCTCCAGGGTTTCCGCATATTATCGCGTGACATTATCATCTTGTGATCCGACAATTCCAGCCCCTTGCGTGCGCGCCGCTAAAGTTCCAGTGGACATTGACGCCCGGCACGGGACGGAGCGAGTCCGCGCCACGGCCGAATCACGCACACAACAGATTCAGTGGACATCCAGTATGCGGTCCAGGTGCTACTGAAGACATCAAACTACCAGTGAGCCGACTTACCTTTCTTTAAGCTCAGTCAAGCGTCTCTCCCTGGCGCGTGAAACGGCCCGTAGTCGGCTGACTGTGAGACTAGAGCTGACCAATCAAAGCGCAAATATGGATTGCGCACCAATCAGAGAGTAGTTTTCCACAGAAATATTTGGTTGTACTCCATTTCCCTCAACCGTTACGCCAGTCAGGCAGAGTCTGCCCCTCTCCTGTCCTCTCCCCTCTCTGAAGTCTGGCTGCAAACTTCAACTGCGGCCACCCCGCGCCGGCTGTTTGAAATTGATTTAAAATACTGTGCTAACAGAAGTATGCAATTTGAGACACACTCTTGATTACACACACTAACAAACAGAATGTGTACGAAAGCCCGAGGACGTGCCCGCCAGTAAGTGCGTGGACACACACATTGTTGGCACACGGACATACACCGCTTCATCTACAAGTGGACACGCGCATCGTCAGCAGCACAGTGCAGCAGTGAGAGCTCCGCAGTTAAATTTAACACGGACAATTAATGACTTTCTCCTTCTCTCTTTTGCTCGCTAAGGAGAGAAGCCACCCATGTTTCACTTACAGAGTAGTGTGAGTTTAATTTTGGTTAGCATGTAAACTTTTGAGCAACCTTTCCAGGTTGTTTTTGATAACTGACTGCTACATCGCGATATGCGCTAGCTTAATGGCTTGTTTAGCCTATGTTAATTAGCTCTCAATAACTTCTCTGTGTACCACGAGTAATCCTATTGTAAAGAGAGAGATGCTCAGTAGACACGTTTAAAGGAGTGAGTGTTTAAAGATTGTGTATGCACATTTATAAGAATTGAGTGTGAAGAGATTTTTCCTTTTGTTTATTTCAGAACCACACACACATACACACTTGTTGTAAACCTTCTGCACAGAAATTAGAGCATCCTCTTGAACCTGTTTCTCTGGCCGGAAACATTTACTTCATAGTTGTCCTATCCAAACTGGTGTGTCCCTGAGGTCCCCTTCCTCACAGAATGGATCAGTGAAACATAAGGAAAAAGGTTTAATTTCTTTGTAGGGTCTTTTCTATATTGTTGTCAGACACTTGGAATAACAAATTGAGCCTGTTGTTGGCAAAAAAGTGAACTTTTAGTGGACGTAAATTGACAGTGCACAGTTAAGAGTGAAAGAGTGTTGAACTTCTCCTGTGAGTGTCAGTAATGATTAGACAGATATGCTGGTATCAGGTCTTGAATGTAGCAGCACAAGTTGAGTTGAAGCAGGTCAGGTCTGGTATGGGCCAAGTGTGTGTGTGTGTGTGTGTGTGTGTGTGTGTGTGTGTGTGTGTGTGTGTGTGTGTGTGCAAGCACACAATGCATCGCTTTAGACTCTTACATCAATGTTTCTTACATCAATCAGTGTATTTCTTTTAGTCCTGCAGCTCTGTTGTAAGGTGAGGAGAATGTACCATAACATTCAATATTCTGTAATAAACCCTCCCATCAATGCTCATTTATTGGTGCGGCTGTTTGCCAGATAGTGTTTCTTTACATTTTCTTAAATCATGCTGAACCAATGCTAATAAAGCACTAAAGTGTGTGTGTGTGTGTGTGTGTGTGTGTGTGTGACTCTGATTTATTACATTGATTTGTACACAAAACCTGCCTCTCTGGAGTCTCTATCCAGTGATTACACCTCTCTTTCTCTCTTTGTAAGTAGTGTTACTTTCCTTTTTTGTGTCACATCGTTTCTTACCCTCAGATAAATGTGAGTAAGTGCGCGTGTGTGTGTGTGTGTGTGTGTGATCTTACAATACTTCTGTCATCCCTCTGTCTGTCTTCTTGGGTCTCCGTGATGACAGAGCTCTTTAAGACCAACTGAGCTGGAGAACGAGCACGTGAAAACACAAGATTGAATGAGATGGGGGTCAAAGATGAGGTTGTTGACATACATTTGTGTTGTCACACACCCAAATTTGCTGAGTTAAAGTGGGTAGTGCATGATAACAGCAAAACTGATGCCCCATTGTGTTTAATGAACACTGGGTATGCAAACAAAATCATTTAACATCCTCCTCTCTGCTAACAGAGGTCAGGTTAGAGGTTCTGTATGTGTAATGGTTGGGTTTAGGACTCAGAAGCAGCACCGATGATAGGCAGGACAGTTTATAATAAACTTTAATGCACTGCTTAACACAGAATGAGCAGACAGGTGAAACAGAGTCAATATGTTGGCTCAGAGCCCTCAGAGAAACAGGTTCAGTCCAAGGCAGCGTGGCTCGCCAAAGCCAAAAACAGGTGAGTAGCTGGCATTCGACACACACAGCAAACAGTTCAATAGTGTGCACCAGTATAGTGAGGGAGCAGGCAGAAGGCGATGTCAGACGAGCAGAGAATCCATAACTGGGAGAACACACGAGGGAAGCCAACACACCTGTGTGGAGCAGGCTGTAGGTAGAGTGGCTCTGGCAAACAGTCAAACAACCAGCAGTGACAATGAGTAGATTCCGAGACATACATGCAAAGGTGAAATGTGGAGCCACGTGGTGAGGTAATCCACAACACAGGAAACCACAGGCAGCAGAACGGGTAAACTCACTATGAAGAGCTGAATGACAGTCTCTCGGCCACAGGGAACACAGGGAACAGGCAAACAGAAATCAGAAATGTGGATACAGAGCTCTTGGTTGAGGACAGATAGCTGGGTGGTTTACCAGGGAGCAAACGAAGCAGGAGAGTTAGAGACAGGCGAGGTCTGCAATGAGGAAGCAGTCCATGCATAAACTCTGGAAAGTCTTGCATGGATATGGCAAAGAACAATGTGGCAATGAGAGTCTGTGAAGTTGTATTTATAGTGGCAGGGAGTAATGAGTTACAGGTGAGCAGAGTTGGCTTGAGTGTGGTGGAGAGGAGGGGTTAGTGGAAATTTACGTAGTGAACTGATAAGAGTGGCATGTATGGGAGGTCAAAAGTGCACACTGTGACAGTGTGCTACATTCAGAGCATTAATATAGCAGAAAACCACTACTTTCTATGGAAAGATATAGTGGAGTAATGGTGTCCTGAGCAGAGAATGAAGTCATACTATCTCTGTGTGTTGTAACCTGAGCTTCTCTGTGGTTTGCTGTGGTAAACCGGTCTGGTTGTGTGTATATCCTAGTACATCTGTGTAGCCCACTGGCTTTTCATGTTGTCATATCGGCCACAGTAGTTAGCAGCCCATCCGCAAGGAAAGTGTTGAAAAAATACAGATTTTTCTCATGTGAAACTGTTTTATTAAGTGTTTTACTGGTCTAAATCACCTGGTCTGTTTGTTTTAAAGAGGAGGAAACCTCTGCAGATAATTCAGCTCCAACTAAAAACCAGGAGAGGTTTCATCTGGTTTCAATCTGTGATCCTCACCACTAGATGCCGCTGAATCCCCCTAAATCTTACACACTGTTCCTGTATGTCTTAAAACAATATGTGTAACATACAGAGATGTGTGTTATAATGTAATGCAGAGAGAAAGATGTGAAGAGATTAATGTCATGTTTATGTAATCTCTGATAGTAGTCAGACAAAATAAGCAGTTTAAGTATGACTCAGGGAAATTGTGATCAACATTTGTCACTATTTTCTGACAGTTGATAGACCAAATGATTGAGAAAATAACCTGCAGATTAATCAATGAAGTAAATAATTGTTGGTTGCAGCCTCAAACTAATGAAATAAAATTGATGAGATCACATGAGATAACATGCAGTACACTCCAAACAAACCAAATATCCTTATTGTTTAATTCAATTCAATTTTATTTCTAAAGTCGGATAGCACCGATCACAAATGACCTCAGAGGGCTTTACAACATACGACATCCCTCTGTCCTTTGGACTGTCACAGTGGCTAAGGAATCTCTCCCCCCAAAACCCTTTAAGGGAGGGAAAAAAATGGTCGAAACCTCAGAAAGAGCAACTAAGGTGGGATCCCTCTTCCATGACGGACAGGCGTGCAATCGATGTTGTACAGAACAGATACAACATAATAAATGCACAATAATCCATATGGCAAAATGATACGTAAAGAGAGGGAGAGACAGAGAGAGAAGCACGGCAAACAGTAATGACAATAGCTACGGTAACAGGAATTTTAGTAATAATAAATATAAATATTAAATAATAAAGTAATAATATAATATTAATAATAATAGTATTTTGGTAGTATGTATGTTATAAGTATATATTGATATATGATATATGATATAACATAAATACAGTAATAGCAGAAGTAAGATAATAATAATAGCAATAGCAGTCAGCATCAGGCAGGACCATGGCAGTAGTTTAGCAATGACCCATGATCCAGGCTCAGCTGCCTGGGACATAAATGTTGGCAAATGAAGAAGAACCAACCAATCTGAGAGATAGAGAAGGAGAGAAGGGGCTAAGTGTATCATAGGAGGTCCATTGGCAGACTATGTCTATATCAGTCTAACTAGGACAGTAAAGCAGAGTTAGCGATATGCAGTAATAGGACATGAATGTTGGCAAATGAAGAAGAACCAACTTGTCAGAATCTGAGAGAGAGAGAGAGAGAGAGAGAGAGAGAGAGAGAGAAGGGGCTCAGTGTATCATAGGAGGTCCACTGGCAGACTAGGTCTATATCAGTCTAACTAGGGGCTGGTCCAATGCAAGCCTGAGCCAGCCCTAACTGTAAGCTTTATCAAAGAGGAGAGTTTTAAGTCTGCTCTTGAATGTAGAGTCGGTGTCTGCCTCCTGGACCAAAACAGGAAGATGATTCCATGCTTTTTGAGACTTTAAATCCACAAGTAACCCTGCATTCTTAGAGCGTAGTGCTCTGGTGGGATAATAGTGCACTATGAGCTCTCTAACTGTACGTTCAAACCAGAAGCTTCCAAAGAGGCAAAGTCTCTCGCGGACACCCAAGAAGCACAACTGTCAAAAATATCTGTGGCAGCTTTGGTCGCTCTAGTCGCTCATCAGGTGAATCATTGAACTTTTCATCATGCTTGTCAATTTAAAAGAGCCGCAACGCTGATTGCTGTCTTGAAAGCAACGTAGTTGCTGCTTGCTGTTGTCCAGTCAAACAGCTCATAGTTGGCCTACAGAAAGTTATGTTTGGTCAATGAAAACAGAAAATGTATGTCATCCCATGCAAACCAAGCAAAGAAGACCTGCATGCAACATTAGCCTGCAATTCTCTTCTCTATTACTAACATTACACACTTTAAAACTCACCAGACCAACCAACTACATCTGTGACGCGGTCCCAAGTCTCATTCTTTTTATTTTGGTCTCTGTAACAGAACAGCAACACATTATAAAGGACCAAGTGGGCGTGAACGCAAGTAATAAACATCTCGATATCCATTGTCGGAACAGGTGTGCTGTAGATACCAAAGTTACATGGCTTGTTCTCTGGGACCCACTTCATCGAAGCACGTCAGTATTCCGATTGGTTGTCACCGAACTGCGTCGGAGCTCATTACCATAAAGTTAAACGAGTTTTAACTCCCCTCTGAACCCACTCCGGTCGCTTTGGTTGGCCAAGACACGCGGCTGAGGACCAGGTCGCCCAAGTCACCGTGCTCTCATTGAAAATTAATGACTTACGCCATTTTGTAAGCTCTGGCCACTGTTGGTTTGATGAAGCCTGACAATTTAGAGCTTCGCAAATGAGGAGCAGGATTTTAAATTCAATTCTAGATTTTACAGGGAGCTGGTGCAGAAAAGCTAAAACAGGAGAATGGTATCTCTTTTCTTAGTTCCCGTTACAATGTGTTTTGGGATTAATCATTTCCAGCAGCACAAAATACAGAGAGAGTGTGAAGGTTTGAATTGAGCATAAAGAAAATACACAATAAAACAACTGTGTGTTAGAAGTGATTAACTGTGACCCTTGATAACAACGTTGTGTTGAGAAATTCACCATATATCCACAGGATGGATATGTGCACATCTTGGCAGTCTATCTAAATGTGAAACGACAGCAGTGTTAGAATCGTCACAAGCGTTTGGCCCTCAGGCCTGAGTCTCTTCGCCAAATGAATTCTCCTGCTTCACACAGAGACCTGTTCAGTGCAGCGTCTGCTGCTTCATTTGGCCATAAAAGCTATAATCATGCCAATCAATAACGCTCAGTTTCAACACGGCACTTTATTTCTGTTAAAGGGACTCCGCATGAGCAGGACTGTATTTCTACTCAGGTTTACTCTGCGGGTCCAGGATACAGAGCAGCAGGCCTGCCTGGTCACAGAACAGCAGACAAACTGAGGGCAACATTACCATACAGTCATCTGTAATAATTCACCCAGACCTCTGTGAAGGAAGCCTGCTGATTGGCAACCCACAGGTCATCAGTTACCCAGTGGAGGAGTAAACAGCATCACCTGGTTAGTTTCTTCCTGTGGGTTAATCAGTAGGATCAGTTTGTGATGAAAAAACATCTGTGATCCCTTCTTTTTGTGTGAGTTTCAAACCGATTAATTCAAATTGTCACATATTTCTGTGTTCTGTTTTGTTATTCAAAATGCACATTATCATGTGTCTTGAGAGAGACACAAAACAATACCAGAACAACAGTCCCATTTGGGACAATTTGGATATGACGTTGAGTGGGCTTTACACTTGTGGTGTTGAAAAATATGGAATTGACAGTCAGAAGGTAAGCGTTCATTCAACCTCATTAAGTCCTCTGCTGGAAGAATTACTTTTTGTTTGTTGTCATGTGTTGTATATGGTGTTTTGAGCTTAGCTCTGTAAAATCAGTTTTCCCACCAGGGCGAGTCTGGCGGCTGAATGTTTAAAGAGTAGAAAACAACAGACTGAAACACAAAATGGGAATTTTCTCAGCTAAATATACAGTCTTCACATAGTTTTAACCTTTGCCTTAGTTTTTGCTCTACTGCACATTTAATGTATGGATCAACCTCGGTGCTCCAATCCAGTGTTTCCCAACTGGTCCAGCCACAGGGTCCAGATTTCTCCTTAGTCATTAGTTCAAGGTCCACACAGTTTAGTACACTCAGTGTCCTACTTGGGTTTGGCCAAGCAGGAAACAGCATTTGAAAATAAAATTTCTGTGTCGGAAAATTACTGCACTTAAAGACAAAGTGTTTTTTTGTATTGGTTTTGGTTTTGGTTTACAAATGACACGTTCACAAGTCACTTGCGTTCCATTCAGAATGGACCCACAACCCATATTTAGACCATGACCCACCAGTTGGGAGCCACTGCTCTATTCAGTCACAAATCTTATCAACTCTGTTTTTAGTCATGCTAATGGAAATTGCAGTGTTGTCAGTCCACCACTCTGACTCAGACTGAACTATCTCAACAAGAGGCCAGTTGAGGTGGTTCAGGTTCAGGCATCTGCTCAGGATGCCCTCTGTTTTACTAATACTATTATGACTATTATTTTGAAATATTACATAAGGCTATAACAACATAATTACATAGTAAAGCCTACTAAATAGAAGTAACATTTTCTGGGTTCCTACCACCCCCCAGCCCCCCTCCAGGGCTACAGGGCTGCCCCTGACTAAGAATTTTCCTAGTAAACCAATAGTCGACTAGTCACCCACATGTTTACAATATTCATTTAATTATTAAATTATACATTTTGGACGGGGCAACACAATGGTTTGAGTTCAAGGTCTGAGAAAGAATAGTAACATTATTAACACTGTGCTACATTGTCACACACTGAGCGAGCTGCCTGTTAATTACGCTGTCGTCAAAGCAGTAATGAATGTGCTAAATGGCTGATGGACATGTAGCAACCTACATGTTTCAGATGATACGTCATGTTTGTAGGCAACGAATGATAGGCAAATGTTTGCCTGCATTGTCGACTCACAGCAAGAGATTTCCTGGTTGGAACCCAGGTTGGGGTAGCCCTTCTGTGCAGAGTTTGCATGTTCTCCCCATGCCGCCATGGGTTATCTGCAGGTACTTCAGCTTCCTCCCTCAGTCCAAAGACATGCAGGTTAATTGGTGACTCTAAATTGCCTGTAGGTGTGAATGTGAGCATTAATGGTTGTTTGTCTCTGTGTGTTAGCCCTGTGATAGTCTGCCGACCTGTCCAGGGTGAATCCTGCCTCTCAATGATAGCACCCCTGTCTTGCTAAAAGAGATGTAAAGGCTAATACATCTGACTGTATAGGGTTGATATGAGAGGAGTCGACAGGGAGTCCAAATATCACCATGAAAGGGCCCATAACAATATTTTTCCCCATAATCTTACACATGGTCATAGAATACTCACATTTATAGGATTTATTTTGACAAGTTGCAGCTCCTAATAGAGTTTCATGTTAGTTTTTTTTTTTTTTTTTTCTGTGACTAAGCGACCAGTGAAATCTTGCTGATTAATGACCTTTCTGGTCAACTATCATTTGTTTGACTATTTACATGCTTTCTGAGGGAGATGGGAGAGTTATCCGACATCACGTGAACACTGAAACAAGCTGTATAGTTATCATGTCAAAAAGGCAAAAGCTCCTCTGGTGCCCACTCAACTACTACTACACTACTGGAGGAGTGTATGTGGAGAGAAAGAAAACAAAAAAACAAATCCGTATTAAAATCGGCAGGAGAAAAGCTAGTTATCGTTACCTCTAAGCAACAGGAGGCCACAACAAACAGTTCACAGCGGTTGCATTGATTTACATTCTGAAGCATCCACCAAATGTGCTGGAATCACCACTGCTCCTGGGCACCTCCCATTAGAAGTGTTCCAGGCACGTCCAACTGGTATGAGGCCCCTGGGCTGACCCAGAACACACTGGAGGGATTACATATTTCATCTGGCTTGGGAACGCCTGGGGATCTCCCAGGAGGAGCTGGAAAACATGGCTGGGGAGAGGGACGTCTGGAGTACTTTGCTCATCCTGCTGGATGGATGGATGGATGGAATGGCACAGAGACAGCCTTAAAATGTTTTTTGTCAATAGGCACAGCTGGTTTGTCTCACAAAGCTTACTGAAATGAACACCACAAAACAAATAAAAATAAATGTATACACACTAAACCATAAAAGACAAGGTAAGCAGGTAAGAATAAAACAGAACAAGCAAAGGAAGCACTGTAGGTAAAACAAAACACTAGGCAAACAGTAGCAAACTATCATAAAAATTACAGAAAGTAAAGTTACTTAAACAAATACCAAATTTAATTTAATTTTTTTAATTTTATATACTTTCAACACTTTACCTTCAAATAGATATTAACACTTGACCCTAACTCTTCAATAGTCACACCACTTAGAACTGCAGTGCAGCTAAAGCAACCTCACTGAATACCTACGTAATAAAGAATATGGAAAAATTGGGGTAGTGCATGCAGGAATAACATGGAAAATAAAACATGTAATGGTGCCTACCTCTACAGGTAGGATTTAACCCATCTTGTGCAACTCCAAACCCTCAATCAACAAATCCGCAAATACTCAGTACTGGGGTTATGTGTACCTCAAATAGGAATTCAAACTCCCCATGTATGAATTGTGACTACAGAGCCAGATAATTTTTTTCTCAGGACTTGGAGGAGAACAAAACAGAGTTAAAATTAGTGTGAATAAAGTGGACACAAACACAAATTAATATATATTGGTATACCTACATATTACAAGTATTATTACAGTATATGGTTTGTAATTTGGATTTCTTCCTTCTGTTTTACGATTACCATGAAGTAACATCTCACCCTCGGTAGAGGCCTATATTTTAAAACAAACCTACAGTATGGTGTTTGTACAATCAAAACACAGGAACTTTCTTATTATTGCCCTAGGGAAATTTAAAATTCTATGCTCTAATGCTTTTTTCTTTGTGAGCATTCACAAAGAATGGATTGCTGCCACTGATAGCTCCAAGAATTACACATCACCTCCAACTGCAATCAGCCCCTATTGGACTGTTTTTGCAGTGAGGGCAGTGCAGTGCAGTTAGGGGTGCATTTCACTCTTTCTGGGTGTTTTGAGAATTGTATGGTTTGTTTGTTTTTTGTCTTATTTGTGCAAGTTAAGTGGCCAAAAAATCTGCACAATCCTTTTGTGAATTAACACCAGAGTCACAAACTGGTCAACTATGAACACCTAGGTATCACATATATACTGCTGGAGTCAAGGCAGCTTGCTCTTTCAAGTTGTACTCGTATCTCCAATGTCCAAATGCAGATAAATATCCATAAAAAAAATCTTAAAATCTATAGATAGTTAGGCGTCGCTTTGAGGTTGAACGATGCTGCGCTTTAGCCAATCACAGTGGAGGGGGCGGGGCCGAGACTTGCAGGTGTCCCCAGGAAATGTGCACCTACAGAAACAGCAAGCTCCGCGTCCAAGGCGACCGCTCCACGCAAAACTGCCATCTCGTTAACGTGAAAAACATGGACAACAGCACAACTTACAAGCGTTGTGCATCCACCAGCACACCTTCCACTCCTCACGACAGGAAAAAAAGGGCATTAGCGGCAACGTTTTTACCGCCGTTTGGTTCGAATTGCCGGTAGGAGTGTAACACTGGGGGCACTGCCAAAAGTGAAGGGGGTGAGCGATCCCAGAGGCCCCTGCACTTCTGTTAGTCGAAAAACTACCAGGCAGTGCCTCCAGAGGTAAAGGAAGAATTTTTTTTTTTTTTTTTTTTTTTGACCAATGGATTTCCAGATTGATCCTCAGGAGACCACGACCAATCCATCAATTTCTCTGAACAGACAGCTGACCATCATTCTCAAAGATTTGTCAGAGTCATCATATTTCTGGTAGATAGAACGACAAAATAGACCAGAGAATCACCAGAAACAGAAACATACAAGACAGAGGCAGAAAGAGAGAGAGGGCTCTGACAAAGGTTACAATGGGGGTGGAGGGGTGTTAACCTGACAGCACGAGGAACAGACAGAATGTAGAGCCTCTCAGGGCCTGGACTGCATGGCGGAGAATCTATGATGCCGCTCGACTGTTTGACCATCAAACCTGTTAAGGAGCTGATCGATTCCAAGGCCAGAGGCTCATTACTTCGTCCACTCAATACAGAGACCAGCTCTGACATTTACTGTATGGACTCTGCAGAAAATTACTTCCACAACCTGTAATCAGACACTGAGCCAAACAGACCATTTTTCCAAACAGAAAAAGAAAACATCTAATTTATTTTTCTATTTCCATATACAAAGGAAAATACTTTGATCTTCCTACTTTTATTCCTATAAAAGAAAATCATCCTGTTTGTTTGTTTGTTGTTTTTGTAAAAGAGGCACTGGTAGAAGCACTTAGTTCTTCTATTATCATTACATTTAAGTCACATAGCAAAGATTTTGTTACTCTACGGGATAAATCCTCTAAAAAAGTACTCCATCTGCTGCTGAAAAAGCTTTGTAAACTATTTCCCGAGATATGATTAAAACTAGACTGCATTGGGGTTAAAACAGACTAGTGGGATTAAACAACAGTCTGCAAGGGTTAAATGAGACTTGAGTGGAGGAAACCTACTGGGATCAAATCAGACTCTGCTAGGGTTAAACTATACCTCAGAGGGGTTAATGTAGACTCCATTGGGTTAAAGCAGATTCTACTGTGTTAGAACTACACTCTACATTAGTTAAAACAGATTGTTGTGGGGTAAACCAGGTTCCAATGACACTGACATAAATTTGAATAAGTCTATATCATACTCTGCTGGGGTTATACCAGACTATATATGTATATATATTTTTTTATTTTTTAATATACTTTATTAATCCCCCTGAGGGGAATTAGTTCAATTTTTTCACTTTTTTATCAACACACAGGTCCGAAAGATACACACATGCACAAACAGGACCTGTACGTACACTAAGTGGAGAGATATCAGAGTGAGGGGGCTGCCCTGGTCAGGCGCCCCAGGCGGTTGGGGGGTTCGGTGCCTTGCTCAAAAGCACTGCGGCAGTGCCCAGGAGTATAGTGGACTCAAAGTGGACTTCATGCATTTGTGAAATATTGCATTAAGAATCACTCTTAGGTCTCCAAGTGCAATTTCTTTTAGTACAGTCACAGCCAAAATACTAAATAAATCCTAAAAAAAACATTAAAAACTTAAAATTGATTGGTTCCATAAAAATACATAAGAAATTTTGAGTACTGGGTCATTTTGGTACCAGTGATGAAGGTCGTTCTTTTTATTAAAAGACATAATTTTTGTTGCCAAGCTTCGTGTCTACATAAAGCCAGCACATTTGAAAGTTCTTCAGACACAAAAATGGCTAAAACAAGGAACCTAACGCAGGAAACACGCCTGAAGATAAAGATTCTCAGCCAGGAAGGGTACAGCTGTCGCCAGATAGCCAGGAAGTGCAGATGCAGTCCTTCAGCAGTTGGATACACTCTGCAGAAATACAGACGAACCAACAGCTTGGAAGACAAACCAAGATCTGGGCGTCCAAGGGTTTCTTCAGCAAGAAATGACCCCATCCTGATCCGCATGTGTAGGCAAAACCGCCGAATGACATCACAGGAGCTTCAGCAGCAGTGGTCAAACCAAACTGGTGTCCAGTGTTCCACCTGCACTGTACGTGGCCGACTTTTAGATCATGGCTTAAGGTCCTACAAGGCTATCAAGAAGCCCCTGATCAATGAGAGACAGAGGTTAGCCCGGCGTCGTTGGGCCCAGGCACACTGGACAGCCAGGAATTGGAAGAAGATTTTGTGGTCAGATGAGTCCAGTTTCCAGCTTTATCTTCTTCCTACTAATGTGAGGGTACGCAGAAGGCCAGGCGAAGCATTATCTCCAGCATGTACAGTACCTACTATCAAGCATGGTGGAGGCAGTATCATGGTTTGGGGATGCATGAGTGCTGCTGGTGTTGGTCAGTAGAACTTGGCTGCAGGAGCACAGTATCCAGGGCTTAGAGTGGCCAGCTCAATTCCCGGACATGAGCCGCATTGAAAATCTGTGGTGGATTATCAAAAGGTCTGTTTCAAAGCATAAACCAAAGAATTTAGAAGAATTAAAAGCAGTAATTCAAGAAGAATAGGATAAGATTACCTCTCAACAGTGTGAAAGGCTCGTGGGGAACATGCCAGCCAGGATTAGAGCTCTACTACGTGCCAGTGGCAGGACTACTAAATATTAATTTGATGATGTGATGGTTTATTTATTTTTTGTTCAGTTTTGAACACATTCTGTTATTTGTTGACTTTGATACCGACAATGTTGAGAACTGACATATTGATACTGTCAAGAATTTGACAGTATCAATAAAGGTTTTGTTAGTTTTTCTTGTAAACAATAAACAAAAAAATATAATTTGTATTTGTTTGTATCTGTCTAATGCAGCCACACCTTTTGAAACACAAAAAAGATTTTTACACAAATATTTCATGATAATATTTGAGATTGTGTAAAATTTTAAGGGTGCCCGAAAACTTTTTTCCACCACTGTATGTTTGAGCGCTTGGACGTAAACTGCGGGATTTAGTGGTGGCCCGTCATTGCATCATGCCTGCAAATGCACTAAAATGAGCACATGCACCTCGATTAGTATTTCCATCATTGCTAATCGAAGCAGATTGGAGGTGGAGCCACTGAATGCCCATGACCACAGCAGAGATTTGTCCAAGGATTGAATGCTGATTGTTGCATTTCCATTAAATACAAAAGTCAGATGTTGGTGGGTGTTAGTGTGTTTTGTCCAGTGGGAAAGGGGCTTATGACACTATTTGCTTTAAGAAGAATTGCATTAAAGTAGGCTCTACTGGGGTTAAACCAGATTCGACTGGGTTCATCCATATTCTAGTGGGGTTATACTGAACTTGAAGGTGATTAATGGGGTAGACCAGACTATGAAGAAGAAGACTGCTGTCAAACTATATTCTAGTGGAGTTAAACCAGACAATGCTGGGTTAATCCAGACACCAGTGAGGCCAGTGGGACTAAATCAGACTATTCACGCTGTTCTCACAAACTGTATGTTTTCCTACGAAAATAAATGCACCCAATTCGTACATATGCCAAGTATTTTGAAAACGGATCTTCCCCAGGACTTTCTCTTGAAGTGATGTGTTTGGCACCATTTGATTTTTTGATTTGCTTAAACCTTGCCTCTAACTTTATGTTAATTGCGTAACTATGTTAAGGACATAGCATCATTCTTTGAGGCGCAAATTTGTAGGACATCATACAAACTGTCTATGAGAATATTGTCAGAGCTGGCTCAATTCTCTGACAAACAAACGCAAGAGGGAATGTAACTGCAAATGATATTTATTTAACAAACGTAGTCAACAGAAACCAAGGCTAGCAAAACACAACAATCTATATCTGTAATGTGGAATGTCAGTAGTGACTGCGGGTGCATAGCTGTGGGTGTGTGTTGGATGCAAGCTAAAATGAAAAGGGACAATAGGTGAGCTGCAGGGTCAAGCCGGGAATGGGAAGCCAAGAGAGAGACCGGGCGGATTCCACAGGTGTTCATAGCCGCAGCCCCGCCCACTAAGGCACACACCGGAGGCCCATGATCAATCATGCTCTGAAACAGAAAGGAGAGAGGGCGAGCAAGACACCACATACGCACACATACAGATCCACACAACCCCACCCCACTTGGGGTTGTCACAATATGGTGGACTATAGACCATTTCGGTGTTGGTAAACAGTAAGGTGGGTGGGGCCTCACTGGTGGCAGAAACAGTGACAGTTCCACTGTCCACAGTACAGGCAGGAGCGCAAAAATCAAGAATCATAAGGAATATGGAAGATACATACGCCTCCTCGGATTATTTTAAGGGTTTGTCAACCGAAGACAGGTTAGCTTACTGTAATAAGCTAACAATTAGCAACGGAGTGAGGTTTCCTGACCTGTACTTTCTGTCGGGTCCCAACGAAATGGCCGAAGCTACAGTGGCTGGACATTTTTTTATATCTTGTGGAGAAACCCAGCGTTTATACACATTAAAAACTCAAGGCATATTAATCCCTTGATGCTTATCATAATTTTGTACTTTGCGGTCATGTCCAAGATATTGAATACCGAGATTTATCTGATGGTTTTTGTGCACTACGGACCGAAGTAACGTTACTGCCTAGCCAGCGACAAGGACACAAAACAGTGATGTGCAAGACGTGGGCGATTCAGAACAAGTCGACCAACTATATACTGACAGCAGTTGAATGGCTGGGTAAGTGTTGTTTAATGTAACCTCACTAGTCAGACCTCAGACATGGGCAACATACGACCTTGGAACCAGGGACATGCACACAACGGCCTCAAAGGAAATCAAAACGACCCCCAAAACATCAATAAAATGCGGCATTGTGTTAACAGAAAACAGAACAATCATAACCTGCCTACCTTCCTGGCACTGTGTGAACGGCAGCCTGTTGCAGCAGCTCCTATTTTGTGTATTTTAAATTGCTGCTGTGACATTGAAATTTCCCCCCGAGGGATTAATTAAACTGTCTATGAGCAATTTAATTTGTTTACATGCTAGCATTACACTCTAATGTTGCTAACTTTAGTCAATGGTATAGCCTACTGGGGATGCCTGTTTTGTGAGTGCTGCCGTTACTAATTTATTGTCATTGACTACATCTTTGTGTGTGATAAACAGTTGAGAAAATCTTACCTGATATGAAATTGGCACTACAGAGTTGAGATTTACGGATGGTTTCATCATTCCAGTCCGTTCGTTTAATAGCTTGTAACCATAAACGTCTCCTATTCGTCTCAAAGGGCGTCTTCAACGACGGAATATGGTAAAAATTAAGTTTGCAGTTTTTACTATTTCTTTTCTGACACCCAACAGCACAACAAAACATTTCCTCTTCTTTTATCTTTATTTTCCCCGTGAGCTCTCCGTTTTCCTCTGTTGATGTACAAGGTGTTTCCGGTGTTTTTTGGCCACCAGGTAACTGTGGTGACGTAAGCGTGACGTCGACTCCGAAGTGTTCTATTTGGACTGGACAAGACTTTATGGGATTGAAACAGGCTGGTTTCTTGTGCACAGGTAAGCATACTTTGCAATATTTTTTAATGTATTTTTTGTTATCCTACATAGGTCTGCATTTCGAGTCATTTCAGTCCAACTGTAGATTGTGTTCGTGCAGATGGAAAACATCCGAGCAGGATCAAAGACATGAGTCGGAAGTTGGTGTCTGGTTTACAGCTGAGCATCCATCTTATATCAGAGTCCAGCTGACAAAGCACTTGTTAGTGACGGTTGCCATGGAGGGACAGTTCAAACGATGGGCCGCAGTCAGGGAGTGAGCGGGAGGAGGATGATGGAGGGGAGGGGTGGGGTATGGGTGCTGTGCTTCATCTGCATCCATCAAATTATCCGTTCATCAAATATTGAACAGACTAAAACAGATGTGAAGCATTGACTCAGAGAAAGGGACAAATGTGGGGGAGGGCAGTAGATGCAGAGAAAGGGGGAGGAAGAGAAGAAGAGGTTAAGGAGAGTTAAACCTCCCAAAATGAAGTAAGACTCTTCAGTACAACGTCATTTTCACTATGTAGACCTTACTTTATTGTATATTTAGATTCAGCCATATTTATTAGGAATATATTAAAGCAAGAGCAAATATATAGACTAAGCTTGGGTGGTACCAAAGTATTATGGTATACCAGGATATTTAGAAATCCCGTTGATATGATATGATTTTCAATACTGCAGGTTAGGAAACATTTTAGCATTCTCCTTTCACCACCATAAACCTTAAAAGGATCATCCTTGGGTGTCTTGATCTCGATTTAGGCTGCCACCTAATCCTGAAAAGTTGGAGTCCTAGATGTCGTTGAAGAATGTGATGACGGGGTCAAAGGTTTGACTTGTGTCATTAACTTTCAAAATAAAAGGAATTGAGACTTGATAAAAGTCATTTAGATGTCAAAATATTACACATACTGCACATCTTTTTCATTTGTCATATTCTGAAAAATAAAAAAAATCTTTTTTTTGTTCTCACCCACTGCGTGTAGTTCATTTTTACCCATGCCTGTACTCGTGGCTTTATATGACTCTGCAATCATATACTGCATACCCCAGTGAAATGGTTAGAAGATAGTTAGGTATGAAAGTATGAAAAAAATAGATACCGCCCAAAATTAATGTAGACAACAATTAAGGTCTTCAAATGACATTTCTGGATAGGCAGCCAAAACATTTACCATGTGACTTAAAGAGACAGTAACTGCACCTTCAAAGAATAAGGACAAGGTAGAAACAGTGACAATAGCCCCTTTACACTGCCAGATTTTCCGCGAATGTTGGGCCATTTTGCAGGCAAGCTGCGAGCTTTTAGACACACACAGCCGGATTGGCGAGTTGATCCAAGGTGCCCAATTTTCTGCAGCACAGGGGTACATATATTGGTGGAACCTTTTTGGTTTAAAAAGAATGAGGCGCCCTTCCTCCACGGGAGGGGCTGTTGATGACGCCGCACGTGCGACCCACTGGCGGTGGACTAACAGGAAACAGCAGGAATGAGCAGCTAGTAGCAAGAGGGAAATGCAAACCTGAAAGACACTGTAAAGATGAGCAACTGGGGAGACAAGGAATTGTGTGCCATCCTTGCTCTCGCAAATGAAGAGGCCATTAACCATCAAATGACGGGAACGGTGAAGGACGGGCCAACTTATGAGAGAATCGCCGAAGGACTGACCAGCCGCAGCTTCCCTCAGAGCACGTCACTGTTTATGTCACACGCTGAGCTACATGTTTTGTTACTCGCTCACGCCCCCCATTGTCCCAAAAAAGACACATTCTGTATGAACAAAAGTAGGTAGGCAACATTTCGCTGCACTCCCTGATTTTGTTTTTACACTGCCAATGCTGAACGAAGACTGAGTGGGCTTCCCTGCAAATTTGCACAATTCCTATTTAAAAATGGCTAACGTGTTTGATCAAACTGCTGATGCTTTAAATTGGAAATTGTGCCAACAGCGGTCATTCTTTTACTAACAGATCTTTCTAACAGCAGATAGCAGATACTTGCCATAGCAGGAAAAGCAAAGGCATAATTGATTGTAATTAATGTCACAGTTATACCCACAGTGATAATGTTTCTACTAATAAATGCTGTCTCTACTCACATTGTTGATGTTTTCACCTATGGTGAGGAGTGTCTGTAGCCATTAAATGGCATTTCTACAAAAAAAAAAAAACCTACAGTGAAACACCTTACAGCAGCAGCAGCATCATTTACCTGAAGGGAATTTGATTATGACGATGATGTTACTCATGGTGATGACATATCATCTGTCCGATCAGATCAGTTTTTACTGGGCTCTACTTGTTTCCGTCATTCTTATGAACCTGAAGTTTTTCTGTCTCCTCTCTCTGCTGTCGGAGTGAACGAGGCCCAGAGGAGCTCTATCAATTAGCAGGCTGTGTTCAGCACTCTGCAGCAATCCTGCTATGACAGGAGTGATCAATCTGCAGTCTGCATGCACACACACACACACACACACACACACACACACACACACACTCTCATTGCATCAACCCCCCAAGACAGAGAGAGCCAGCAGTCAGTGAAAGGCAGACTTTGGTAGCTTTGAATTTAATACCAAACAAGAAAGGATGAGGAAAGCACGGCTGAAGAAAAATAAGCAGCACTCAAGTACAAGTTATGATGCAATAAGAAAGTTTTGGTTGCGCTAGAGTGCGTCACCCATATATGAATGCACATGTTGCCATCCACAGCTACACCAAAAACAAAGGAAGGAAGTATATCATTTAGGTGGAGCATTCTTGAGCAAGGTCACACCTTTTCTGAGATCAGTGGCAGGTACTGAGTGGATTGATAAAACCTGTCATAAATATCTTTAAACAAGGAAAATACCGAGGCAGAGTGTTGCCAACAAACTGAGTGTAGTGGATGTTCCAGAAGAAATCAGCTGCCTTACAACACTTGAATGCAGACTTCTTGCTAAGAGATATCCCTTTATGAAAATTGTAGCACTGCCTACGGGTAAACAGACATGGATAAGAGGCGCAGTAGTAAATGTGCCAGTCACAGCAGAGAGAGTGTGTGTGAGTCTGCCCCACACTCCAAGTCTAGCAGATTTAATCCCACTGAAACTGAAGAGAAAGCTTACTTACAAGAGCCATGTTTGTTATCAGAACATCAGGCCTCATTGCATAAAGACAGCCTTGAGCGAGCTATAAAAGACACATTTTATACTGGGACACCAGAGAACCAATCCTAGTAGGAACACTGTGTATCTGAGGATTCTCAGCTGGTTGGGCCATCTATGCTATGCAACAGGGAAAAAACAATATTGGGGCATCTATTATTCGTCCAATCCATTGTCGGTGAAACCACACCCACTTTTGCATGACAAAAGTGGGTTGCCAAACATCAAGGCCCGATGATTGACTGCCAGCCTACTGCTAACCAGCACCATTGAGCTGCTAACTAGCTAGCTCACCCCGCAATCCCTCTGCCTCACTTCCCGCTGCTCAGAGACTTCAAAAAGTCTGCTGATCCAGCGGGGACTGGTCAGGGATCAGACTCCTGGCCATAGGGTTTGCGCCAATTGAATCTGAGATGCTTCAGCCACCAAAGGTCTGCCCCCCATATGACAGCTACAGTAGTGGGGAAAATAGGAAGTGAAAGGGAAACCTTAATAGTTTCCAACCAGCTCTGTCATCCCAGTGTGGGCAGTATGTAAGGATGAATATTGCTTGGCCTCCCCCCTGTGCTGCCAGCTCTCTGCCTGTAGACGAGCGAGAAGTTCCACACTGTGATGGTTGAAAATCTGCAAAGTTTCCCTTTAATGGCTGTTAGTAAAAACAGAAATACAGGGAAGACATGCGCATGTAAACAAGACATGATTCATAATGGCAGGTAAAATCTACATCCTGCCTCTAAGGCAGGGGTAGGGACCTGCGGTTCCAGAGCCACATGCAGCCTTTTTACCCATCTCCAGTGGCTCCCTGTGGCTTTGACAAAAGAATATGTGAATGAATAATGGTTATTTTTTAACATTTTCATTTATCATAGTTATAAACCTTAAAAAGTTCCCTTTCTCCAACTGTAAAACTTTTTTTAGCCTATACAACAAGTAAGAAAAATGTTTTAAAATCTCATCAACTAAAATGTGCGTCATACATCTATGGCCTGACACCTCTTCTGCTAAATTTTGCCAAACCTCAAAAGCAGTCGATAGTCTTAAGTCTCCCTAGCTAGGCTAGATATGGATTCCATCCATCCATCCATCCATCTTCTAACTGCTTCATCCTCTTGAGGGTCGCGGGGGGGCTGGAGCCTATCCCAGCTGACATTGGACGAGAGGCAGGGTACACCCTGGACAGGTCGCCAGACTATCGCAGGGCTGACACATAGAGACAGACAACCATTCATGCTCACATTCACACCTATGGACAATTTAGAGTTACCTATTAACCTAGTCCCCAATCTGCATGTCTTTGGACCAGTGCTGTATGTAACGCGTTACAAAGTATCGCGTTACAGTAACGTAACTACTTTTATTGGGTAAAAAGTAGTGTAACGCGTTACTACTGAAAATGTGGTAACGGAATGTAGTTTGTCAGTTGGGCACAACGTTACTTTTCCCGGGGACAGATTTGACGGTGACACTGCCTGTCTGCCTCAGCTACGCACTA
The DNA here is from genome assembly GCF_011397635.1 of Epinephelus fuscoguttatus. NCBI lineage: Eukaryota > Metazoa > Chordata > Actinopteri > Perciformes > Serranidae > Epinephelus > Epinephelus fuscoguttatus. Next base: position 6,642,701 of record NC_064769.1, on the reverse strand, counting down.
GGCAGGAACTGTGACAGTTGCCATGTCAATAGTACAGACAGGAGTGCCAAAATCAAGAATCGTATGAGGAATATGGAAGATACACACGCCTCCTCGGATTATTTTAACGGTTTGTCAACCGAAGACAGGTTAGCTTATTGTAACAAGCTAACAATTAGCAACGGAGTGAGGTTTCCTGACCCGTACTTAATGTCAGGTCAGTGGGTCACTGACCCAACGAAATGGCCTAAGCTACAGTGGCCGGACATTTTTTTATATCTTGTAGAGAAACCCAGCGTTTATACGCATGAAAAACTCAAGGCATAAATCCCTTGATGTGTATAATTTTGTACTTTGCGGTCATGTCCAAGATATTGAATACCGGGATTTATCTGATGGTTTTTGTGCTCTACGGACCGAAGTACTGCCGAGCCAGCGACAAGGACACAAAACAGTAACGTTAACTAACGTACAAGACCTGGGTGATTCTGAACAAGTTGACCAACTATATACTGACAGCGAACTGCACTTGTATGGCTGGGTAAGTGTTGTTTAATGTAACGTTAACCTCGCTAGTCAGACCTCAGACATGGGCAACATACGACCCCGGAACCTCAAAGGAAATCAAAACGACCCCCAAAACATCAATAAAATGCAGCATTGTGTTAACAGAAAACAGAACAATCATAACCTGCCTACCTTCCTGGCACTGTGTGAACGGCAGTCTGTTGCAGCAGCTCCTATTTTGTGTATTTTACATTGCTGCTGTGACATTGAAATTTCCCCCCGAGGGGTTAATAAAGTACCTACCATACCATACCAGAAGAGAAAATGAATTAATTTATTCGTGCAGGTCTGTAGCTTACTGCAAAGTATGAGTCTGTTACACAAACACAGTCTCACAATTACACACATAATAACAGAACAGAAAATGATTTATTCATGAATATGACACTATTTGTTCAAAGATAGTGTCTGTGAATATTAATATTTTCCTCATTCAGTGATGCAGCAGGTCTGGCAAAAAGGCTATTAGTAGTAGTAATCTGTCATGTAACAAAGTCATGTAGCCTAGTTAACACAAATTAACTCTCACTCTTTAATCTTTATTTTATCACCAAAGTGGTAAATACCAGTCGTAAACTCGGATTTTTTCACATTTAGGAAATGAGATGGGGTTCTACCCAAAGTCAAGCATCATAAAAGTAACGTAAAAGTAACGAGTAACGTAAAAAGTTACTTTTCACAGAGGGTAACTAAGTAAAGTAAGGGATTACTTTTTTTAAGAAGTAATGAGTAACAAGCAAACACTACTTTTTAAAAGTAACTTCCCCAACGCTGCTTTGGACTGTGGGAGGAAGCCAGAGTGCCCGCAGAGAACACATGCTGACACGGAGAGAACATGCAAACTCCACACAGAAGGGCTCCCACACCTGGGATTGAACCAGGGATCCTCTTACTGTGAGGCGACAGTGCTAACCACCACTCCACCGTGCCGCTAGCTATGGACTACAAATCCCAAAAAGGAAAAGTCTTGGAGGAAAAGAGTATTTAATAGAGTGTGAACAGGTTTGTTTGCTTTTACCGCCAACTTTGCAAAGTTAAAGTACCACATAATCATAAAGAGCCCACTGCAGAGTAGCCACCTTGTGGTAAAACATATTAATGAATGCTCATTTAGACCTGTTAATAAGGTCGATTGGTTAATTTAGACTTAACAGGCTACATTACCTTCATGTAAAGCTAAAATATGTTTTGCGGCTCCAGACAGATTGTTTTGAAATTATTTTGGTCAAAAATGGCTCTTTTGATAGTACAGGTTGCTGACCCCTGCTCTAAGTAGAAGCATGAGAAGGGGTAGTGTTCCTCAGTGTTTTCTGGCAAGGGTGACAGTCAAAGCCACTGATGAACTTAGCAGCACAATTTTTTCCTGACCTTAACCATGAATTCCCTTTCTGGCAGAAATCTTCTCCCAGCAGCGCCGTTTCACAAGACACCCAGCTATAGATGCCTTTTGTGAGCCAGCATGCGACTTGTTGCGTACCACAGCAGTAGGCTGGCTGCCAATTAGCAGGCCTTGATGTCAGGCAGCCCGCTTTCGTCATGCTGAATTGGGTGTGGTTTCATCGAAAATGGATTAGCATGAGAGATGCATACTGATGGGAATTAGAAAAGCTATCAAGAGCACGATGAAATTCTTGGTGGAGAGAAAACAAACAACACTGACAAGAGTGAAGAAGTAGACCAGGAGTCAGATGTGGATCCTGTAGGGCAACTGGGAGGTGTGCAACTTGACATATGTCTAAAGGCCCCGCACCCAAGCCTTAACTCTGATCCACAGCATTGCACCTTGTGAAGGAAGGACACCTGTGGCAATAATGATGGATGAACACTGTGAAGGGCAGGCCGTCCCTCAGCTGTTCCCCACTGGAGAGTTTGGCCTGTAGGTATGAAGAGCAATGAAGCAGTCAGCCACAAAATACTTAAGCTGCCATTTGCTGAACAAAGATGACAGGTTTCCACAGGATGTGGAATATCTGTTTTTTGCAGAATACATTACTGAAAATAAACATATAATTAAAACATATCTGTAGCTAGCTGCAAGTCCAGACTACAAACAAGACAAGGAAAGCATGTGACACCTGGCATGGTAACAGATCCTGACAATCAGAACATAATCTTTCAATATAAAGCATACAACATTTTGTGAAGTGTTTGTGGGTGACTGGCAAACAATCATGGAGGTGAGACTCTTTATGTAGTTCGATAGACTCCGATGACACAAAAAGCGCTTTGCAGGTTGCAAAATGCTTACCCTAACCTTCTCATGTAATCAATCTAGCCTTCATTTTGGCTAGCAAAACCTACTTATTTTCACTGTAATTAGCAGCTAGTTTCTAGCACAAGGCTTAGGAACCAAAGGGTCACTAGCTCAAGTCCCCGTATAGACCAAGCATGGAGTGTGGACTGGTAGCTGGAGAGGTGCCAGTTTGCCTCCTAGACCTGAGTCCAGAGTCCAGACCGGAGTTAAAAAAAAATGTAATTTCCCCTTGGAGAATAATAAAGTATCTTCTTCTCCTTCTTCTTCTTAAAATGGACAGGCAGAAGGTACTTGCTTTAGCTCTGGTTTAGGCAGGGGCGGACTGGCCATCTGAAGGTTCTGGAGAATCACAGGACGGCTGGTACTCCAGGACGGCCGGCGGCCGCCATGCAGTCATCACCGTTTTTTTTTGTTTGTTTTTTTTTTTCCTTTTTCTCCCTGATAATCTGCTGTTCGATGTCCAGTCCGCTAGGTGGCAGCCTTTAAATTGGATGCCAGCCGACCCATAGATATCTATGAGCCAATCAAATTGAATAAGAAGGAAGCGCATAATGTATGCGCACCGGATGTTGTGGGCTGGGCTGAGTCAAAGTCCAGGGCTGTTTTTTAGTCCCAGTCCGCCCATGGGTTGAGGGTAAGAGGATGTCAGCAAATAGTTTGTTGGGCACTGGGAAATGGAGATCTGTGTTGGTACGTGAGACCCTAAAAAGAAGGTGAATCATGGGGAGTCCGACCAGTCTCTACTTCATTATTTACCAATTGTAAACTTCTTGTCATGACCACCTCAGAAGGCCCACCTCTCAAGTCATCCAATTGAACAATGGGACAAAAGCAGAGATGACATGGGTAGCTTTTCTGCTGTGAGCTGATGCTTTTTCAACTCAAGGAGTTCAGAGTGCTCTGGCAAAAACGCTAGGTGCCTAGAGTGCAGACACAGGAGGTTACACAAAAAAAGCCAGCAAAAAGCTTTATTCTTATTAAAAACAATGACAAAAAGCTGCCTTCAGCTGCTAAAACGGTTTCTGTGTGACTGGGGCCTAAGTCTGTCTACAGCAGATCTGCACTGGTCAGATACAGTGCAAGCAATAACAAGCCAGAGAGAGAGAGAGAGAGGCTAACTGATGATGATGTATTGGTAATGTCCTGGAAAGACAAGTGCCAATTGTTGCCTTCAAATCCCGTGACCGCTGTCAGGCATTTCCACCACAGGTTGCAATGTGTGTTTGACAACATTATATTTGTTACGTAACCCACTTGGCAGATTCAAGCACGATATGCTTAGAATCAAGTGGAAACAATGTGGATCTCCCCTTGCACACTGTGTGTTGTGGTTAGATGGTGCACCAGGCCATAATGAGTCTGAGCACAGATTTCAAGTGTTCATTGATTAGTATATGAGCTGCTTCTTTACCCTCTGCAGAGGATCACAAGGAAATGAAGAATCATGTTACAGAGTTACACAGTATCTGGCAAATCATGTCGCTTCCACTACCCATATTCCATTGCTCCAAGAACTGTTGTGGCTAATTTTCCAGATACAGAGAACCTGGAATACAAGAAGTGCATCAAAAAGTCTCAGTCAAGATTTTGGGAAAGGTGATGGATGTTTTGGAATAAGAAGATTGTGTGGAGCTTGGATGTGGAGGAGGTGTGGACAAGGCAAGCATCAGTGAGGAGAGCTCCATGTGGGCACTGCAGCTTAATGCCAATCTACTGTTACCAACACACACCTGCAGAAATAACATCAACACAAACAATGATGTCATTCGAAGGGCACGACCAATATGGATATGCAGTTTGTGTGCAATCTCTATGCTTACATTGATTGCATCATCACCTTTGCAACTGGCGATGAGAGGGAATGCTAGCTCTCAGAGAGGTCAGCAAGAACATGGGGGATATAGATGTACATCAGAAGATAAAACAGGCAGTATCCTGTATCCTAAATGCAAGGAAAGTATGTGCACATGAGGCAGGGTGCCATGTGCTGGGAATTCCGATGCACTGCGACTTTCCTCATACTAACGGATATGCATGAGACAGACAGTGGTATTCTTGTAGCCAAGATCCATGTTGCAGTGTGAGGATGTGACACAGATATCATATTAAACTAGAGGACCTAAGACATCAATTGGTACCAACCATGTTTTGCTATCGAGTCAGAAAGGGGGCAAAATAATGCCCCAAATGTCACAAAACTTTGGCAAGGGAAAAAGGAATATTGCCATTTTCAAAATGGTGTATTTAAATATTTCTGCATACTGGGGTCCCTGAACAGTCTTGAAATTAACTGGGCTAAGTGCCTTGATGTTTTTGGTCTTCATTATTTACAGTGGACAAACACAGCAGTGCCATCATCAGGACAGTCACCCCCTGAGTATGTGTCATTTGGGACCAAACATCTGTGTAAACTTACCTGCATTAAGACTGCATTTAGGTCTTTAAGGTCCAGGTTGGTGCATTTCAGGGCATTTTAGGATTTTTCCAGGGCTTGCAGATTGCTTGAATAAAGAAACACAGACATACAAGTTACAAAATAATTATCTAAATCAATCTCTTCGCCATCTTCATCATTTTTTTAATCACATCACGTTGTTTTGTTGAAGTGCAGATAAATGAAACTGCTCATCTCTTTTCATCTGGGTGTTTTTCTCTAAGTAATCCTCTTAAGATGATGAGATTCTCAGAGAGTCCTAATGAAAACATCAGAAAATACCTGCAAAACTCATTTTGAGACCACTTGTGCCATGATTATAGAGTGCTGAGTGAAATAAGTGAAGGCTGCATTTCTGAGGCAAAATATATTGATACACCGTGTGATGAATGAGGTTTAAATGAAAAAAATCAGCTGTTTATCTGATTGCTTTAGTTTCACTCTGCAGGAGGATAGATGGGTTTTCTCAGATATACCTGAGAGGTGGACGTTCAGAAGACAAAAAAAGGTGAAAACTAGAAAAGTGGACTCAGTAGAGGGCGGATCTCTGCCAGACAGCCACGCAGCTGCCCAAGCTGAATGCGACCACTTCAGACAATTCATGTAATTCCAAGCAGCATTTTTCAGAGGCGTCCCAGAAACTAAAACTAAAACACGCATTTGACAGAGTTGTAGTGCGTTGCACAAAGCAGCTGAGGTTCTCCTGCTAACACGAACTCTATGCGAGACAGATACGATGTAATGAGCATGAATGTATTTTTAATAACAAAAACAGTGCCACAAGTCTTTGATCTATGTCATAACTAGATTTTAACAATATCAACTTTGTAGGCTACAGCACAATATAGTAGGAAATAACAACAATAAACACAACCAAATAGACCCAAAGAGACACTATTAAACTATGTACCATGTTTACTTAGGCCACATCCACACTAATACGTTTTCATTTTACAACGACAATTTAAAATGAAAGCAATCTCTGTACACACAAGTGTTTTAGCACCGTTTCAGAAATAACTTCATACTAACACGCCTGAAAACACATATGTGGTAGTGCAGCCTCTTATCAAAAAGAAAAACCTAGACCCTTCTGTTCTGTCCAACTTTACGCCTAATTTTAAGCTACCTTTTTTATCTAAGGTTTTAGAGAAATTACTATTAACTCAGTTACAAATGTTTTTAGATGACCATGGTATTTATGAAAAGTTTCAGTCTGGCTTTATACTGAAACAGCACTTGTAAGATGTTTTTAATGATCTTCCTTCAGCTGTTGACAAAGGGAACTCTGCCGTTCTGGTGCTTTTAGACCTGACCACTGCATTTGATACTGTTGATCATGGGATCCTTTTATCATACCTTAAACATTGTGTGGGTACCCTAAGAAGGTTTTAGTGATACCTCACAGATTGGAGCTTCTCAGCTCGCCTCAGCCAACACTCATCAGCGGTGGCTCCACTTACTTGTGGGGGTCCTCAAGGCTCTATTTTGGGCCCTCTCCTGTTTTCACTGCATATGCTGCCCTTGTCCATTTTTAATAAGGGACAGAAATCGGGGTCGGATGCATTGTGTGCCGGATGCATTGTGTGCCGGGCGGCAGGCAGGGGTGGGGCCCCTGGCGTGCCGATCCCCGGCGTTGCAGGCTGGCTTTTGGTATGTGGAATGTCACCCCTCTGGTGGGGAAGGAGCTGGAGCTGGTGCTGGAGGTGGAGCGGTACCGACTAGATATAGTTGGGCTCACATCACTGGTTCTGGAACCAAACTCCTGGAGAGGAGCTGGACTATCGCTTTTTCCGGAGTTGCTCAGGGTAGAGACGCTGGTGCGGGTGTCACAAGCCCCTGGCTGAGCGCCACTGTGTTGGAGTTCTCCCAGGAGAATGAGAGGGTTGCCTCGATGCGACTGTGGGTCACAGAGAGAAGGTCTCTGACTCAGGGGTGATTCTAGGATCAGAAGTTTAGGGGTGCTGAGCACCCAGAGAGCTGCCCAGCTAGGCAAGATAAATTTTACTGTTTTGTACATTTTAACTCAATTTCATTCCCACATTTGTGAAAGAAAAGCACAACACTTTTTGGGAAAGTCTGTGACTAAACCATCAAATCTGATAAAGGTTATTTAAATACTGAGCCACAGCAAAAGAGGAATGGATTGGAATCATAAAAGAAACATATCGTAACCCTAATTTCTCAGTATCAAACTCATTTTGATACAGCAGCTCCTCAACATACACATAAACAGTATGTATGTTTTTGGAGTAACCCAGCCCCCTACAGTGAGTACCAAAAATACCAAAAATGGACCTTGGACTTATTTTTTTGACTTTTATTTGAAATGAAATGCACAACATGTAACATTAACACATTAACAGTAATCAACTTTTTCAATTTTTGTCTCTGCCTTTTCCCTTCTTGTCACAATAGGAGTTATAATGTCAATGGGCATCCAGTCAGTTAGCTAGTCACCTAGTACCTTGGCTTTAATATTAACACATGCACATGACACAACAGCTAGCTTCTCTCATTCCAATTCAAACAGAGGACAGTGGTACTGACCACCTGTAACGTTTCCTAGCTAGAAAAAAGTCAGCATACTCTACCTCACAATATAAACAGTGACCTATGATTAAATGCAGCAAAAATGAGGACTGGTAATGATAATAATGTGTTGGTATTGAGTGGTAGAAGTTAAGAAATGTGCCACATATCCTGGCTTAAGCCAGGATATTACGTTTCAACCGAGTCAAATTTTAGGGGTGCTGGGATTAAATTTAGGGGTGCTTCATCCCCAAAAATGGGCTAGAAACGCCTATGCTCTGACTGTTGTGTGTGCTTCTGCACCTAACGACAGTACGGAGTACCCGGCCTTCTTGGAGTCTCTTGGCAGTGTCCTGCAAGGGGTGCCAGCTGGGCAATGACGGGGGAACCTGCTGGAGGGGGGTGATTGGGAGGAATGGCCTGCCTGATCTGAAACTGAGTGGTGCTTTGTTACTGGACTTCTGTGCGAGCCATGGACTGGCCATAACAAACACCATGTTTGAACTCAGGGAGGTTCATAAGTGTACCTGGTACCAGAACACCCTAGGCCTAAGATCAATGATCAATCTTGTGGTCATATCAGTAGATCTGTGGCCGTGTGTCTTGGACACTTGGGTGAAGAGAGGAGCAGAGCTGTCAACTGATCACCACCTGGTGGTGAGTTGGATCAGATGGCAGGGGAGGCTGCTGGACAGACCTGGTAAACCCAAACGTGTAGTGAGGGTGAACTGGGAATGGCAGAGGACCCTGTCCATGGGGTCTTCAACTCCCACCTCCAGGAGAATTTCTTGTGGATCCTGGGGGAGGCTGGGGACATGGAGTCTGAGTGGGCCATGTTCAAAGCCTCCATTGTGGAGGTGGCTGCTAGGAGCTGTGGTCAGAAGGTTGTCGGTGCCTGTTGGGGCGGCAACCAAAGAACCCGCTGGTGGACACTAGCGGTGAGGGAGGCTGTCAGGCTGAAGAAGGAGCCCTTTTGGGTCTGGTTGGCCCAGGGGTCTCCTGAGGCAGCAGACAGGTACTGGTTGGCCAGAAGGGCTGCAGCTGTGACGGTCGCTGAAGCAGAAACTGTCTCAGACTGTGCTCAGCAGAGAGGGAGTACTGCTGACCCGAACTGGGGACATCGCCGGGTGGTGGAAGGAGTACAGGCCATCACGTCCACTGAGAATGAGGCAGAGTCTGAAGACTCGGGGGAACTCTTGCCCATATCCCTGGCAGAGGTTGCTGAGGTAGTTAAAAAGCTCCCCAGTGGCAAGACGCCAGGTGTGGATGAGATTCACCCTGAGATGCTTAAGGCTCTGGGCACTGTTGTGCTGTCTTGGCTGACACGACAGTGTTGTGTGGAGGTCGGGTACGGTGCCTGCAGAGTAGCAGAATGGGGTGGTGGTCCCCATCTTCAGAAAAGGGGACCGGAGGGTGTGCTCCAACTATTGAGGTATCACACTACTCAGCCTCCCGGGTAAAGTTTACTCCAGGGTGCTGGAAAGGAGGCTCTGACTGATTGCTGAACTTCGGATTCAGGAGGAGCAATGTGGATTCGGTCCTGCCCATGGAACAGTGGACCAGCTTTTAAACCTTGCAAGGCTGCCGGAGGGGGCATAGGAGTTTGCCTATCCAGTCTACATGTGCTTTGTGGACCTGGAGAAAGCTTACAACCGCGCCCCTCGGGAGGTCTTGTGGGGGGTACTGCAGGAGTATGGGGTTCTAGGCTCGCTGCTATGAGCCATCCGGTCCCTGTATGACCAAAGTGAGAGCTGTGTCCGCATACTCTGTGTGAAGTCGACCACGTTCTCGTGGGTGTTGGCCTCCGCCAAGGTTGTCCCTTGTCGCCAATCCTATCTGTGATCTTCATGGACAGGATCGCGAGGCGCAGCAGGGGGGGAGGAAGGGGTCTGGTTTGGGAACCTCAGAATTGCATCCCTGGTTTTCACAGATGATGTGGTTCTGTTGGCTCCATCAAACTGTAACCTCCAGCATGCACTGGAGCATTTTGCAGCCAACTGTGAAGCAGTTGAGATGAGAGTCAGCACCTCCAAGTCTGAGGCCATGGTTCTCTGTCGGAAACCGGTGGATTGCCCTCTCTGGGTTGGGGGAGAGTTACTGCCTCAAGCGAGGGAGTTCAAGTATCTTAGGGTTTTGCTCACGAGTGAGGGTAGAATGGAGCGTGAGATGGATTGGTGGGTCGGTGTGGCTTCTGCAGTGATGCAGGAGCTGCGCCGGTCCATCCTGGTGAAGAGGGAGCTGAGCCGGAAAGCAAAGTTTTCAATTTACTGGTCCATCCACGTCCTAACCCTCACCTATGATCATGAACTCTGGGTAGTGACCGAAAGAATGAGATCGCGGATACAAATGGTGGAAATGAGTTTCCTCCGTGGGGTGACTGGGCTCAGCCTTAGAGATAGGGTGAGCTCGGACATCCGGAGGGAGCTCGGAGTAGACCCGCTACTCCTTCGCGTCGAAAGGGGTCAGTTGAGGTGGTTCGGGCATCTGATCAGGATGCCTCCTGGGCGCCTCCCGCTGGAGGTGTCCCAGGCATGTCCCACTGGTAGGAGGCCCCAGAACATGACCCAGAACACGATGGTGGGATGACATATCTCATCTGGCCTGGGAACGCCTTGGGGTCCCCCAGGAGGAGCTGGAAAGTGTTGCTGGGGAGAGGGATGTCTGGGGTGTTTTGCTCAGCCTGCTGCCTCCGCAACCCCGCCCCGGATAAGCGGATGAAAATGGATAGATGGATTTTATTGCTTGTTTCTAAGGTCTTAAATGGTCTGGCACCACCTTATTTAGCAGAATTATTATGTCTGAATACTCCAGTCAGAGCACTGATGTCAACCAATCAGTTCTGGATGTTTCCAGAAGCAGACTCAAAAACAGTGGCAACCAAGGCTTTGTGGTGGCTGCTCCTAAACACTGAAACAACTTACCTATTCACATAAAAACTTCTCAGATTATAGACACCTTTAAGTCACTGTTGAAACCTAACCTCTTTTCGTTGGTACATCTTCATCTTGTGTTAAGCCTGCTGCAATTTGTTCTCTATTACTTTCTAATGTTCCTGTTTTTATTTGTGTCTGTATTCATCTGTTTTGATATTTTGTGCCTGTTCAAAACTTTTGATATCTTGTGCCTGTTCAGCACTGTGGTCAGCTACGGTTGTTTTTAAATTTGTTCCATAAATTAAGTTTGATTTGACTTGACTTAACATGACCATTAACACACATTGGGCATGTGCAAATGTAAACAGGAAGCAGACTGTCTACTCTGCAGTTGGCAGAAAATACTAATGAGATGGCGGAAAGTAAGACCAGGGATTTGCTTGGACTGACAGCAAGGTGGAACTGCTACTGAAATTAAAATCAGTATAAAGCAGTCAAGGCGGCAGAAAGCAAGATTGGATTACATTGCAAAGCAAATTCGGTGAACATGGGTGTCTGTGTAACTAACTGTAATTTATTTATTTATTTTTTCAGTTTTTGTTGCGGCTCATCCAGACTAAAATGCAGCCCCAGTGTTTTCAAAATAAATTAGGGTTGGTAACATTTTTAAAGGTCTCCAAAGGTCTACCAAAATGTTGGAGTAGTGTGGATGTTCGGCATAAACATAGCAGCAGTTTTGAAACAAAAATGTATTAGTGTTGATGTAGCCTTAGGATAGAAGCACAAATAACAAGGAAAAATTACAAAATCATCTAAATCTGCAAGTCTACAGGCAAAACGCTCCGCTTCTGAAATGTTCTCGATGTGATATGATGCTCTTCAGCGGGTAGAACAAAACGGGGTCACAGCTACAGTATGGCAGCTAGGAACGTGTCGCAGAAAGATAACAAAAGGAACTAACTCATTCATCTCCCATCCTACCTAACTTTACTGGACCATAACACACAGGTATGAGATTAATACGAAATTACTCTGCAGATGCTCTGCTTTAAAAGGAGGCCAAACTTTCTATGGATTTCTTTTTATGAGCTTCAGTGAGGGCCAAAATGTGGCCTGCAGCAGACGGTAAGGCTTGTTGTCAAGTTGATTTTAGGAAAATTTGCAAGCCTACCGGCCAATTAAGAGGAGTGAGGAGTCAGCAGGTATAATGATGGTACAAAAGAGTCAGATTTTTCAACTTTTGTTAATCACCCCAAACATTAGATGTGCTTGAATTAACAGTCATAAATGTGCACACAAAATATGAGGATGATTGGTCATCATCTGATTCTCAGATTGAAGGAGGCTGCACCACCATCCAGTAAACACTGGTGGGAGGAGGGAGTAACATATCTCAAACCAGGGCTGTTTGAAGACACTCTGGGGGCCCCCAGTGCGAAGTTTAGTCATCAGAGACTTGTCACGGTACCAAAATTGGGACCCACGGTACAATACCAGTGACAGTATCACAGCTCTGAGTAGTATCACAATACCACAGCAAAAATTAGGTAGATGTGCCTTTTGTCATTTATAACAAGACAAATCACTTTTCTATAGGCCTAATGCATCAATGATATTTCAATGGAATAAATTACTTATTGACTTATTCATACTTCAAAAACAGCATCAATAAGTGATTAACATAGGGAGGATCAAAATAAAATAAATAAATGAAATAAAAATCAACCAGCCACCCTCCTCCCCTGACAAGTAAAGAACAGTCCCTTCGTAAGTAAAGAACAGTCCCTAAAGTGCGGTGAGGTTTGTGGGCCGTTACCTGCCACAAAGAGAGAAATATGAACAGCTTGTTTCTCCTCTGACACATCACATACCTGTGTGCTGCCACAGCTCGGCTGTTCGGGTATTTCTGGGCAGTCATGAAATCAACAAAGAGGAAATTACTGGACCTGGAGCCGGACTTCTCTGTGGCCGGTAAGCTTTTATCTTGCGCCGTATTTGACAGGAATACGGCGTCTGTGACCCCTGTTCAACCCACAACCGCCAGGATTCGCCTTTAGTTTCTGCTGCTGGTTGAAATCTGTACACACACAGCGTGCTCCTGAATGATTTGTTTTGTTTGCGCAATACTATTTTTAGTCGCAAATGCGAGTAAAATGCTGTAGCATATAAACAAATCTAACCTACAAGTAAAAAGAAATAAATAGTAACTTTCACTGCTTAATACTCAATAGCTCAGATAATACCTGTAATGTCATTGGATACAAAGCATGCAGCAGCATATTTACTGCCAGGTGGCCATCGTGTGCCGTTATTGGATGGCGCATGGACACCATGAGGTACCGTAGTACTACAGTACTCCAACAATGCTAGCGTGGGTGGCAACCAATCATACGGAACATGGTCTCAATTTGCGTGACGCTTGAAAAGAGACAGAAATGCTGTGCAGTCCTGCACAGTGCTGGACGTCTGGTCACCCTACTTAGCCACTTGCAAGCAGCAGCTAGTAGGATGCCCAATTAGGGGGGATTCCAACGTGTTGTTGCAGTGTCTATAGGGGTTCCATCATATTGTCATTGATATGGACCAATATCAGCCGTCTCTGGGGGCCCCCTTTCCAGCTCGGGGCCCTAGGCAATTGCCTAGTTTGCCTGTCCGGTTGCGACGGCCCTGTCAAATTCAAGAACACCTTTCAAAGTTTAACCAGGATTAGATACCGCAACCTTTTTCTTTCTTTTTTCCTCTTTTTTTCCAACTGGACAAATATCCAACAATGTGTAAAATGTAACAGGTATACTCTCCCTCTTGTAATCATTTTCTCCTGTCTTTACCTACCTAATTAATTATTTGCCAATTCACAACTAATTCATACTCTTTATTTCTCTCTACTAATTTCATTTATGGACATAGGGATTAAATCTGTTTAAACGGTTTGTTTGGTGATTGATATTTTGAGAATTCAGTATAAATCATTTGTTAGTACTTAAAATAATTATTGTGTTGACAGTGTTACAGCCCTCATACAATAAATGTATGAAAATGTGAAATTCAAATAGAGATATGTGGTGACACTTCTCTGCAGACAGAGTGGGGGAGGGATGGAGCAAGAGAACGGATGAATGGTCAGAAAGATAGATTAAGGGGAGGAGAGAATGGGGGAGGGAGAGAAGATGGATGGAGGAGAGGAGACAGGGAGGATGAGGGAAGGAAAGAAAGATGGAGGAGTGAAAGAAAAATCCCTAAAGGGTATAATTCATATAAAACTGAACATTTCTATTATTCTTTGTGGATTAATTTCCTTTTATTTTTGTTTGTCTCCCTCCATCCTTCCCTCATGTCTTTATTTATTACTTTCTATCAATTTTGTGACGACCCCTGACCTTCTTTGCAAATCTATCCTTTGTCTTCCTGTTTTTCAGATCGCTGGTGGGTGGGGCAGGGGATCATCGGTGCCAACTGGGAACACGTGCCCACTATTACTAATGCTCTCTCTCTCTCTCTCTCTCTCTCTCTCTCTTCTCCTCTTCCCCTGCAGGCGGAGGGGAGAGGTGCCTACCTGTAGGGTTATGTTGCAGCTTTAGTTCTTCTTAAGTTCTTCCTTTTACTTTTTAGATGCACATTACAACATTCACACACTACTTCCACAGTCATACATGCCTGTGTGGAGTTAGATTTGTCTCATTAATACCTGTAAATGCACAGAGGGTGATCTACAAATATTTCTTGATCTGCACACGTTTCATAATCACCAATCATGCCAACTTTGCCAAATTGTGCCAGGAGTGGGGGTTATTTCTTTGTAATATTGTTGACAATGCCACCCAGGGGAACTTCACCCCCAGGAAATGATTAGAGCATTTAAACACTTCAAGACTCAACAAGGTCACACAAGCTAAAAATCACATTAATTAGACACAGAACTTCAAAATACAAATACAACATATTTTAACAATGTGTTGGGATAGAGAGGCCTACACAAAACCAGCAAGTCTGAGAACAAAGGAAATACTTCAGGCCTCCATCTGTCCAGTAATGGTCAAAGGTGTAAATCACTTCCAAAATTCAAACCCTTGCTCCCTATTGGGGAACAGCGGCCAGATCCAGGTGGAGCCAGGCGGAATCCCCTCTGACATCACCGAGACTGTAATTGCTGCCCCATGTGACGAGCTGCTGGGATGAGGCCAAGGCTTTCTGTGCACAAGTTATCATTAGGGAGCACTTCAAATGTTTGAATTTAACCATCCTAGGCCACCCTTTTTCTTGACTTGCTTGACGAGGAAAGACACCTTTTTCCTTTTGTGTTAACGCTACACGGAGAACCAGAGGAATGCCGTGCAACCCCGCCGTTCCTCAGCATCTGCAGAGTTTTGGAGAAACCCTTTCTCCAGAAGAAGACGGAACCATGGAGACCCTGCTTCTTCAAATGAGTCGACTCCCTCCTCTGCCACGCCAAGGACAGCCCCTTTCATCCCGCTGTGGGACGCTACAGTGGCCCTGCTTACTTATCCTGTAACAACGGAATGAGGTGGATGGGAAGCACGCTTGTCGCGCCAAGCAACCCAAATAAATGAGCTTTAGTCTGGGCAGAGACTTTAAATTCAGCATGTAACTTCAACTGTGACTGTGGACTTGGCCTGAGGAATGGCGCATCCTTTTTGATGTTCTGATCTCAGATTGCTGTTTTGTTGTTGTGCTCGCCAGGGCAAATTTATTGTGTTTCATTTGGTGGATAACCCGCTGTTAGTTTGTGCTGGCCGCATGCACATAATACGGTGCATTCCTATCTGGAACAAAGACCAGCGGTGGGTAGGCTGACCCCAGTTAGTCTACCGGCCTCTGAGGGATAGGAAAGTAACCATTGTGTACCTCCACTGCCGCTGTGACCTCGCGCCAATTCCGAATGCCTGCTCTCCTTTATTTCTTTCTCCTGCCCTCTCTCTCTTACCAACCTACATACACACTTGCACACACACACACCTGTGGTAAAATCACACATTGCCCTGTGAGCAACTCCTTAAGAGAGTTCGCCATTACCACAGTCTCCACACACAAATGTTAGCACAGCTACTTTGTTGAAGCATACAGTGTGATCCCACTGGACGCCATCTTGTGCGTACTTAAAAAGAGCACAGGCCAGTGGTTTTATGACCATTGTCTTGCTCTAATCTCCCGCCTCACTCTTATTAGCACCTGTTGACATGTTTCACGTCCGACATTTTAGGTCTGTGGTAACATTATCCCCCGGGAGGCCTTTTCCACCATTTTCTCTCTCACTCTCTCTCGCCCCTCCTTCTCACACACGCAGATATCTACTTGCATGCTTTGATTTGCTGCTCCTAGTTAGTTAGTTATTAGTGTAGTATATTTATTAATTCAAAAGCTTGATTGTTTAATCGTTAATTGTTTAATAAACATTTGTGACTTTACTAGCGCAGTCCTCTTTGGTTATTTCTGCATTATTCATTGTATCAACAGCTGGTTGAGATGGTCAGTGCTTGGGTTCACACCTTTCAAGTTAATTGATTGTTAATATTTACATGTATTAACAAACTGAGACAAGGATTTCCCCTTTTTGACTAAATAGAGGTTGGTAATTGATCCCTGTTCCAGGATGGTGCTCCGGAATAATAATTTATTTTCTTAATTGATTGCAATTAGTAATTAATAATCAATAACCAACTTACCTTTAAACCAGTGTTTATTAAAATGGGTTTCACACTTGCGCACATATGGGTTGCTAAACAAAGAAAAAACAGTAAAAACAAATCAACAATACAAGCACATAAAAAGTAACCCCCAATTATAATAATAACAACACAAGAAACAAAAGCAAGAACATCTTTTTGCAGGGAAATAAAACAACAAACTGAAAAGACACTCCGTCCCATTAACTAAACCAAAAAAAAAAAGAACAAGAAACAAAACACACACTGCTCATGGGAAACCAGTAACATTCCCAGTGTCCTCTATGGAAAGCTTCACCACTCCCTGCTGAAGCGAGTGGGGACAACGCTGCGTGGCTAAATCAGTTGTATTAAAGATAAACAAACAAAAACAATAGAAGTAAAACAAATTGATGTAAAAACAAGGACTGAATTGTAGAGTGTGGATATAGAGACACAGCAGTAGAGACAAAACCACCTCCAGACAAAGCACATCGAGGTGTCGAGACAGGTGGAGAGAAAATAGCAGTTACACTAGGAAGTGGGTGCCGCAAACATGGAATGATGACAAATTTAGTTTGCAAAGTGCACTGAAATTACCAACTGGAATTTACACCTGAATTACAAAAAAGCTAATGTAGGTTAACACATACACACAGACAGTGGTGAAGACTGAGTGACTGAGGTGAATTTAATGTTACGTTAAAGACTTTTTTCACAATAAACTGATTATTTCTGATAGCTGAAGTTGAATGCAACTAACTTCCTTCATCATCTGTTCCAAGTCATGATACATATTTTTGAAGCCTTTTAAGGCTTATTTAATATCATCAGTATTAATAAATATGCTACATTTGTTTGCATAGCAACATATACCTGAGAAGAGGAGAGAAGAAAATAGACAAGGCGATAAGAGGAGAGGAAACTAGATGACAGGAAACAAGGAGTAGAAACAAGGAGAGGAGAGGAAAGGAAAGAAAATGAGAAGAGGAAAGGAGTAGAGGCAAGGAAAGGAAACAAGAAGAGGCAAGGAGTAAACACAAGGAGAGGAGAGGAAGGAAAAGGAAACAAGAAGAAGAGAGGAGTAGAAACAAGGAGAGGAAAGTAAAGTAAAGGAAACAAGAAAAGCAGAGAAGTAGAAACAAGAAGAGGAGAGAAAACAAATAGAGGA
This sequence comes from Epinephelus fuscoguttatus, assembly GCF_011397635.1. Taxonomy (NCBI): domain Eukaryota; kingdom Metazoa; phylum Chordata; class Actinopteri; order Perciformes; family Serranidae; genus Epinephelus; species Epinephelus fuscoguttatus. Next base: position 6,625,231 of record NC_064769.1, on the reverse strand, counting down.
GAAGAAGACAGAGAAGTTAGGAAAGCAAAGGAAACAAGAAGAGGAGAGAACAGAAAGCAAGAAGAGGAGAGAAGTAGAAATAAGATGAGGAGGAAAGGAGAGGAAACAAAGAGACATACAAACAAGGAGAGGAAAGGACAAGACACAAGGAAAAGAGGAGTAGAAACAAAGAGAGGAGAGGAAAGGAAAGAAGGAGAAGAGAAGAAAGGAAACAAGAAGATAAGTGAGAGAGGATTAAACAAAGAGAAGACAGGTAACAAGGATAGGAGAAGAGAATAAAAGAAACAAGAAGAGGTGTAGGAAGAAGGAGAAGAGAGGAAAGGAAAGGGAACAAGAAGAGGCAAGGAGTACAAACAAGGAAAGGAAAGGAAAGGAAAGGAAAGGAAAGGAAAGGAAACAAAAAGAGGAGAGGAGAAGAAAGGAAAGAATAGGATAAGAGACAAGAGTAAACAAGGAGAAGAGAAGAGAACAAAAGAAACAAGGAGGGGAAAGGAAATAAGAATAGAGAAGAACAACGGAAACAAGGAGAAAAGAGAAATCAGTTAGGGCACAGGTAGTAGAGTCCAGTAGAGTGCAGCAGGCAGCTTCAGATTCTCATTTTCCCCTTAGCTGGATACACTGTGTAAGTGCACATTGTTGTTCCTCTACATTTGTAGAGGGATATTTTGAGAGAGTGGGGACAAGCTTGGAAAGTGAGGACATTTTTTGAAAATGGGGACGTGGAGATATACTTTGCCACTAGATATGATCATTTCAGTATCCCCATTGACAGCAGAGGAGCTGGTAGGATGGGATGTTTTTACAGCTCAACAACTCCCAGGTATGTGTGACAGGTGAGGTCTGAACCCAAATGCAGCACAACAGACAGAAAGAACAACTTTAATACACCTCTTTGCTGAGCACAGTATGAGGAGGTAAGTGAAACAACAGGAAAGTCCAACTCCTGGGCTTGGGGTCCCCCAAGGCACAGGATTGATCCAAAAGCTTCAGCGGGCCACGCAGAATGCAGGAGAGTCACTGGTGTCTGCTTCACACACACACACACACACACACCAGACAGTTCAATAGTGTGCAAGCAGGAGATGTCGTTGCGCATGCAGGGGATCTAACAGGGGCGGACATACCAGAGGGGAGCAGGCAGTAGGAGCAAGAAAACAGCAGGATGCACAGACAATGGCTAGCATAGGCGTTTCTAGCCCATTTTTGGGGGTGCTGAAGCACTCCTAAATTGAATCCCAGCACCCCTAAAAACCATACAGTACTTGGTTGCAGCGTAATTTAAATGACCTTTATCAGATTTGATGGTTTAGTCACAGACTTTCCCAAAAAGTGTTATGCTTTTCTTTCATAAATGTGGGAATGAAATTGAGTTAAAATGTACAAAAAAGTGAAATTTATCTTGCCTGGCCGGGCAGCTCTCTGGGTGCTCAGCACCCCTAAACCTCTGATCCTAGAATCGCCCCTGATGGCTAGTGTGCCAACATGGAGAAAATCTCCAAAGCACAGGAAACCAAAGTTAGGCAAACTAGAACACTCACTCTACAGTATATTCATCAGATGGTAACGCCAAGCAGCCACACATTAACAGGAACCAAGGATGCAGAAGCAGGTCTTGTGGTCAGGGACAGAACACTGGTGTGTTTACCGGGAATAAGATGAATCAGGCAGGTCAGAGGCAGGCAGGATCAGTAATCAGAGTCTTGCATGTGCAGTGAAGAACAATGTGGCAAAGAGTGTCTGAGAGGCTGGAGTATATACAGTACAGGCCAAAAGTTTGGACACACCTTCTCATTCAATGCGTTTTCTTTATTTTCATGACTATTTACATTGTAGATTCTCACTGAAGGCATCAAAACTATGAATGAACACATGTGGAGTTATGTACTTAACAAAAACAGGTGAAATAACTGAAACATGTTTTATATTCTAGTTTCTTCAAAATAGCCACCCTTTGCTCTGATTACTGCTTTGCACACTCTTGGCATTCTCTCCATGAGCTTCAAGAGGTAGTCACCTGAAATGGTTTCCACTTCACAGGTGTGCCTTATCAGGGTTAATTAGTGGAATTTCTTGCTTTATCAATGGGGTTGGGACCATCAGTTGTGTTGTGCAGAAGTCAGGTTAATACACAGCTGACAGCCCTATTGGACAACTGTTAAAATTCATATTATGGCAAGAACCAATCAGCTAACTAAAGAAAAAACAGTGGCCATCATTACTTTAAGAAATGAAGGTCAGTCAGTCCGGAAAATTGCAAAAACTTTAAATGTGTCCCCAAGTGGAGTCGCAAAAACCATCAAGCGCTACAACGAAACTGGCACACATGAGGACCGACCCAGGAAAGGAAGACCAAGAGTCACCTCTGCTTCTGAGGATAAGTTCATCCGAGTCACCAGCCTCAGAAATCGCAAGTTAACAGCAGCTCAGATCAGAGACCAGATGAATGCCACACAGAGTTCTAGCAGCAGACCCATCTCTAGAACAACTGTTAAGAGGAGACTGCGCGAATCAGGCCTTCATGGTCAAATAGCTGCTAGGAAACCACTGCTAAGGAGAGGCAACAAGCAGAAGAGATTTGTTTGGGCCAAGAAACACAAGGAATGGACATTACATCAGTGGAAATCTGTGCTTTGGTCTGATGAGTCCAAATTTGAGATCTTTGGTTCCAACCGCCGTGTCTTTGTGAGACGCAGAAAAGGTGAACGGTTGGATTCCACATGCCTGGTTCCCACTGTGAAGCATGGAGGAGGAGGTGTGATGGTGTGGGGGTGTTTTGCTGGTGACACTGTTGGGGATTTATTCAAAATTGAAGGCACACTGAACCAGCATGGCTACCACAGCATCCTGCAGTGACATGCCATCCCATCCGGTTTGCGTTTAGTTGGACGATCATTTATTTTTCAACAGGACAATGACCCCAAACACACCTCCAGGCTGTGTAAGGGCTATTTGACCAAGAAGGAGAGTGATGGAGTGCTGCAGCAGATGACCTGGCCTCCACAGTCACCGGACCTGAACCCAATCGAGATGGTTTGGGGTGAGCTGGACCGCAGAGTGAAGGCAAAGGGGCCAACAAGTGCTAAACACCTCTGGGAACTCCTTCAAGACTGTTGGAAAACCATTTCAGGTGACTACCTCTTGAAGCTCATGGAGAGAATGCCAAGAGTGTGCAAAGCAGTAATCAGAGCAAAGGGTGGCTATTTTGAAGAAACTAGAATATAAAACATGTTTTCAGTTATTTCACCTTTTTTTGTTAAGTACATAACTCCACATGTGTTCATTCATAGTTTTGATGCCTTCAGTGAGAATCTACAATGTAAATAGTCATGAAAATAAAGAAAACGCATTGAATGAGAAGGTGTGTCCAAACTTTTGGCCTGTACTGTATACTAACAGTGTCATCAGGAACAGGTGAACTGAGTTGCCTTGATAAGGTGGGCATAAGAACACAAGAACAGGAGATGGAGTGGCAGGAAATGTGTCGACAGGTGATAGGTTGGCATGTAGGAGTGGGAAAGAGGCAGAATGAGTGGAAATTTACTGAATGAAATGAGTCAGTGGCACTGATGGCAAACTGGGAATCAGAACTTTGATGGTATGTTAATCAAATTAATAAGAAGGATTCATTTTTTTAAACAGGATGTATGTTGCTGTTAAATGTTACTTACGTGTTTTGATATTCTTTTATTAATGCTGTATTATGCACTTGCCATATTTACTGATGTGGCGTGGCTCACCTGGACTGATTATTAAGATGTGTGATTTATTTCAATATAAAAATAATTAGTCTTGACACTCACTGCCACTTTATTAGGTACACCTGCTCAACTTCTCATTAATGCAAATAGATAATCAGCCAGTCATTTAGCAGCAACTCAATGCATTTAGGCATGAAGACACGATCAAGACAGCCTTCTGAAGTAAAAAGCAAGGATCAGAATGGGGAAGAAAAGTGATTTAAGTGATTTTGAAAGTGGCATGGTTGTTGGTACCAGACGGGCCAGTCAGAGTATTTCACATACTGCTGATCTACTGGGATTTTTATGCACAACCATCTCTAGGGTTTACAGAGGATGGTCCGAAAAAGACAGAATTACCAGTGAGCTACAGTTCTCTGGGTGAAAATGCCTTGTTGATGCCAGAGGTAAGAGGAGAATGGCCAGTAACTGAAGTAACCATCTGGACATTCAGATGGTAGGATCAGAATTTGATGTAAACAACATGAAAGCATGGATCTTTCTTGTCTTGTATCAATGGTTCAGGCTGGTGGTGGTGGTGTAATGGTGTGGGGGATATTTTCTTGGCACACTTAGTACCACTTGGGCATTGTTTAAATGCCACAACCTACCTGAGTATTGTTGCTGACCGTGCCCATCCCTTTATGACCACAAAGTACCCATCTTCTGATGGCTACTTTCAGCAGAATAACATGCCATGTCACAAAACTCAAATAATCTGATACTGGATCCTGAAACTTGACAGGGAGTTCACTGTACCCCAATGGCCTCAGTCACCAGACCTCAATCCAATAGAGCAATGGGAGATTTGCATCATGGATGTGCAGCTGCAATAACTGCAGCAACTGTGTGATGCTGTCATGTCAATATGGACCAAAATCTCTGAGGAATGTTTCCAGCCAAAGACTTAAGGCAGGTCTTAAGACAAAATGGGTCCAACCCATTTTTTTCTGGCAACTGAGCTGTTTCTGAACATGGTGTATGTTGCCCTTTTAGTGTAGAAAACCCTTGGGCCTTGGTGTCTTGATACAGTAATGAGCACAGATATAAAATACAACATATGCACCCTTATGATGTTGTTGCTGAACTTAACTGTATCTGTTAATGTGATTATTCATATTTCAGTCATGTTTCAAGCCATATTTCTCAGGCCCCCTATTTGGGATCCTCTCCATGAACTGTCCGGCATTCCAAACTAATTGAATAGGTCTAGGGAGTGGATTATGCCATTGAGGGTTCCCACAAGTATAGAAGTACACACATGTGTGGAATGTTAGTATGTTTCTTTCTCAATATTTCCAGAAATATTCCAGATTCAAAGCGGTGACATTAAACATTCATGAGCACACATTAGTAATTTTAAAGTCATTCAGCAGAGCTGGGAGTGAGACTCTGTGTGTGTGTGCATGTGTGTGTGTGTGTGTGTGTGTGTGTGTGTGTGTGTGTGCGTGTATGTGTGAGTGTGCGCATGCATGAATGAGAGAGAGAGAGAAATGAATTCTGAATTAAAGGGTCAGTTCACCCAGCATGCACACACACACACACACACACACACACGCACACACACACACTGTGGATTCTGCAGAGTAAAAGGAGTAAAAGGGACACCAACATGCTGCTGTCATATTTCTACACTGTGAGCAGCATGAGTAAATTTACCTCCTTTGTATCAGAATCTCAGAGACAGATAACAGAAAACATCAACAAATAAAACTTAAAATATCTGCAGTTATGTGTGTGTGTGTGTGTGTGTGTGTGTGTGTGTGTGTGTGTGCCCATGTTGTCAGATCGCTGAGTGTTGCTTAAATGCTTCTGCAGCAGTTGCTCTGACCTCTGTTAGCTTGAGTCTCACACTCACACTGTCTGTAATTACATTTCTAACTTCTACCAGATTAACACATACTACGCACAAACACACACACACACACACACACAGACTTAGACTGTATGCCCGAGGGAACAGCTGCTAAGCTACTTTTAATCATCTTTACAATTGTCAAGAACGGCAATTATGATGGAAGGAAGATGGTTATTTTAGAGGTAGTTAACACTGGTTCACCTCCTACTGGGAGGATTGGGAGAGTGGAGGAGATGTGATGGAGAGAGAAAATAAAGGGAGGCAGTCAAACACTGCCTGTGAATATGAATGAATGATTTAAAGTGTGTTCAGACATACAGATACACAGAGTTTCTCTCCTTTCTCACAGGCCCGAAGCTTGAGGGGGGCTCCTGAACAGGTACTTTACATCCTCAGACTGGGTCATTATTTTCTCAAGTTGCCACTGGTGCATGGCAAAAGTAGTTTATTTCCAAAGAAATGTGTTTCCACTCATTGTGTTTCTCATTTAAATCTGGTAGCTTGTTAAAGGTCCGTTGTAGACTTACTTACTTATTTGACTTTAGACTCTTTTTCTCCCAGTGGAGTACAGGTCATTCACAACTCTTCTCCACCACATTCAGTTTTGGGCCTCTTTCTCCATATACAATTACTCCAGATGCACTTATATGTCTTTGCCTCTATATCTACTGACCTCCTCCAAGGCCAAATCCCAATACATCCCTTACCCCTACCACTCAGCCCTAACCCCTCCATTTTGTCTTAGGATAGGGTGTCCATCACACTTCAAACAAAGTCTTATGAGAAATCATTGGCAAGATAGCTGCACAAGCAAGAGAAGAAACCCACAAATTTACAGAGTGGTACAGGGATGATGTTTTTTCATAAGCCAGCACGAAAGTTACAATCGTCCTGGTTCCCTTGTCAAAAAGCCTCTGGGATTTTTCCCTTGGATAATGGATTATTACAGAAAATAAACTCTGTCGCCAACAAAAGTTTATGATAAGACACTTACATGTATTGATCAGCAAGATAATCTTCATAAATAAACATCACTTTTATGATTTTTGAAGCATAAATGCAACCACCAGAAATAAAAAGCTAATGCTAGGCCAGGGTTCAGCAACCTTTACTATCAAAAGAGCCATCTACAAGCCTATGTCCGGCAAGATGGCGCTCTGTAATCTCATTAAGCCATTTGTTAGCAACCATCTTTTTAAAGACACATAAGGCTTCAAATTGTGCAGCTACAGTCCAGCAGCAAAGTTGCTGCACTTGTCACTTTTCTTCTAATATCAGTGCATATTAGCAGGGTAGGGGCATAGGTTGTTATTGTAAACCTACAGAGTACAGCTAGTTACCTGGTAATGAAGCAGTGTTCTTTTTATTTGATGACTTGTTTGATTGATTGAGAGTGTGAAACTACGTTGTAAACAAATGGCAAGCGTACTGAGAACTGCAATAGGATGCCTATAGGCCAGGCAAGAGAAATCAGCAAAGGGGAAGGGGTAAAATAAGACATGGGACTGAGCCCAACTGTGTCTGGGTCTCCTTTGTTTCATCTTCCCTTGTGGCTTCCATGTTAAAACCTCTCTGGTTACATTATTTTAGGGCTGATGATGATGTGTCCAATCCTCATCTGGGTGTTTACTCTCTCTTGGTTTGTTTTCTCTTCATTTGTGATGGTGTTTATCCAGTGTACCCTCAAGCTGATTCTTAAGCACTTGTTGACAAAGGTCTGGACTTTGCTGGTGGAAGATTTACCCTGTATTCTCTGTGATTATGAGCCGTAGAGCACCATTAATTGTACATTGGTTTTAAATATCTGGAGTTTGGTGTTTTGTTTTTTTGAAAATCAAGTTATCATTCACTGTTATGATCAGCTTTTACGTGGTTGATTGAAGCATGACACAACTGTGCTTATGTGTTATGAGGTTTTCAAGAGGCGTGCCACTGTAGGAAATCAGACATGGTACCCCTGTTCAAGTACGTTCAAGTACATGTCAAACTACAACCCCTTCGGCAGAAGTTTGTCCTGTTTTTAAAAAGCTGCAAAATGCATGCATCCATCTAACTGATGGAGCTTTTTTTTCTTTTTCCCCCCAAATAAATAAACCTTTATATATTTATAAGTCTTTCTCTAGATTTCTTTAGCCTTCAGTAGAAACCAATAACCACAGACGGAGTAGGGAAGTTAGAAAGTATTCAGAATCAGAATCAGTTTATTTGCCATTTGCAGAAAAACTGTATTGGAAACGAGTTGCAAGAGCTCAGCATAAAAATACATGAAAAACAGTAGACAAGGTTAAAAAAAAAAACAAAAAACAAAAAAAAACCCCAATAAATATGCATAAATAAAAGTAATAAAAAGACGGGTGCCCCCGTAGATCAACCGACACTCACTCTGGACAAAGTGCATGAATATAAAGTGCACTATTTATACACAAGTACAAGAAATATAAAGCATACACCATACATTGTTAAGTATGTGATATGAAGTTGTTAAGGCTATGCACAGCACTGGGAAAGAAACTATTGGCAGACCGAGAGGAAGAACATTTGATAGAACGATAGCGTCTGCCGGATGGAAGAAGAACAAAAAGACCAGCACCAAGGTGACCAGTAGGGTCGTTTACAATACCTAAGGTGTGGGACAGAAGCCTAGAGCCGTAAATGACATCAAGATCTGGCAGGTCAGCACCAGTGGTCCTGCGGGTGGACCGAACAACTCTGCTTAAGGATTTTCAATCCTGTACAGTTAGATTACCAAACCACACTGTAAGCGGGGAGGTAAGGATGCTTTCAATCATGCAACGATAGAAATTTGATAAAATCTGGCAGTTTAAGGTGAATTCCTTTAACTTGCGCAGAAAGAAAAGCCGTCGCAGTGATTTTTTAACAATGATGCTGGTGTTTAAGTGCCAGCTGAGATTATTATTGATCGACAGACTAACACATTTGGTCTTTTAGTGGGATTTGTTGACAATAATAAAAGTATGGAATAACATCAGATGAGGTCAAAGTATGGGATCTGGACAATTCAATAACATTCTTTTCTCACTGTTCTCTGTGTGCATCTCCTCATGATATCCAGATAGAGATTGAAGGTCAATACTGAAAGGAGATGGGCTCTATGAGAACACCTGCAGCCAATCAGAAACCCGGATTTTCTGCAGTGTAACTCATGTTATACATGATGGGGTCTGTGTGTGAGAGTCAGAGACTCACAGCAGGTGGGCCTGTCAGGAGGAACAAAATCCACACGCACGCACGCACGGACGCACGCACACACGCACGCACGCATGCAACAAACACACACACACACACACACACACACACACACACACACACACACACACACACACAGTGTTTCATAGCTTCACACAGTCTCATTCTCTCTCTCTGTCAGTGTCAGTCACACTAATAGGGTGCTGTCAGAGCGTCCGAGCATGAGACAGACAGAAAGAAAAAGGGAGAGAGAGAAGAAGTGGACAAGTGCGGTGTCACTCTGTTGTTTACTTGATTGATTTTCACCAACAGACCTCCCCCCCAACGCCCACTTCACCCCCCCACACACACACACATACACACACGCACCCACACACACAAACACACAGTGTATGTCTACCTGGCCCTCTGAGCTCAGTGTGTTCAAATGGTGACTGTCTCAACATTGTTCTGAAGTTTAATGAAGATAAATCTGTCTGAACTGATATGCCCCGCCCCTTCCAAATGGCCCTGTCTCTCCTGAGGGGCCCTGGCTCCTGCCCCATAGATTTATTTTTATTTTCAAAATGATCGCCTGACAATAATAATTTTCAACAGTCAAAAGACAGATTTTAAGTAGAATAATAAGCGCATATTGTCCCTTAAGTGTAATGGTATTTCTCAGAGCAGATAGAGTCTAATTTAAGACCTGGAGTGTATTTCAGCGTCACGAACAAGAGCAGTCATTAATAAAAATTATCTGACATGTATTCAGCTGAAAGACTCACCTGTGCAGCTGCCCTTGGAATTGGTATTCACACAGTCACAACTGTGTAGGGGGGCATGTGTGTGTGTGTGTGAGTGTTTGTGTGTGTGTAGGGAGAGAAAGAGAGAGAGAGCAGGTGTTGTGGCAGTGAAAGATGTTGTATTGACAGGAAATGAGTCATTACAGTGCCGTATGTTGGGTCGTCGCCTTTGGCAGTCAAGGCCTTGCAGGTTAATGAAAGGATAGTGTGACTGGTTACAACACAGGGACAGGCAAAAAACGCAGGTTTGATAGTATTGAGGATATATTTCACAAACCAGTACTATACAGTACAGTAATATGGGGGCCAGTGTGTGAAGGCCCCAACACACCAAACTGACGATTGGCTGTCAGTCAATGTTTGCTCATCAGTAAGTGTCCGTCGTCCTATTTTTTGCAGTGTGTCCCACACTGTAGGCCCTTGTTGGCGTTTATTTCAGCTGATTCAGCATGTTAAAGTGGTGAGAGTGGAGCCTGTTGGTGAATGAAATCACTCTGATTGACCGTCCAGCTCAGCACATGAGCAGAGAAACGGAAGTGAGGAAAGTAAACAAAATCAATGGGAAGTGAGATTGAAACAAATTTGTTACATAAGTTTAAGATTATTTTTCTTTAGCAATTGAGGTTTTTAGCAGAAATGTTTCCTGGTGGTTTGTTTTATTTAAGTCAGGTGATTTAACATTAGCATAAAGAGCAAGAATGTTCATGTAGGAAAGAAGCCAGGATAATGACAAACACTGGACTTTAAAGCAAGATTGGGGTTGAAACCAAGGGTCTACATTCAACATATCCTCATACAATTATTTGTATGATATCCTAAGAATTAGTGTCCCATAAATGAGGTTACATTCCTACTGTAAAGTTATGTAATTAGCATAAAGCTATGGAGGTTAGGTTTAGGCCATTTAGGTTTAGGTAGGTTTAGGTGTGATTAGGTTTAGGTAGAGAAACATGGTAAGGATGTACTGTACCTTAAAATGAAAGTCCTGTGTTTTGTGAACCATTCACAACCTGAACCTCCCTTCTTAGTAGACCGATTGGGAGTGCTTCCTTGTTTACTTGCAGCCTTTCCAAATACATGGGTTATGCACAAATTACTGTCTTATGATTATTTGGGATATGTACAACTTTGGGTGCATTACTTTTTGTAGTTTATGTACAAACAGTTTAAGAGAACAGCCTGCTAAATTGAGTCATTTTACCTGATCTGCTTAAGGTAATCACATTACGTTGCTCACATTACGTCACATCACCAAGTCACATCAAGTCACATTACATTATGTCACGGTATGTAACGCCATGTTATGTTATGTCATGTTATGTTGCGTTTGGTTCTTACATCACGGCATGTCACATTACATTACGTTACGTTATGTAACAAAAAATATTTATTTTAAGCAAAACAAAGATCTTTTATCTAAAGTTAATCATGTAGTATTTGCAACACTGAGTGCGTTTACATAAACAGTTTAATTCCCTTTTCATTCAGAATCAAAGTTCATTCCCATTAAAAGTGGTCTTGTAAACACCTAATTCGGAATGAAAATGCGATAGAAAATTAATTCCGATGTAAGGGGCTGGAATATTCCATTTCTAATTCCAAATGAAAGAATTTCTTGCACTTATATACACTCATTCCTCTTTAAGTTCACTCCGGTCTGTCTGCGCATGCTCATTTCCTTGCCCTTCTGGCGTGATGACGTATATAGCACACGCACAAAAAGATGACAGTTTCTAAAAACAAGAGATGGTCCCGAGCAGTCTTCTACCTCCCTTCTCCTCCTCAACAGACGAAGCATTAGAATTCGTCATTCGGAATGAATATTTCCCATGTAAACTACCTGGAAGAACTTTAATTCTGAATGATTTCATTCAGATTTATTTCATTCAGAATAAGAGGACATCATGTAACCGCATCCACTGAAAGGGAAACCTAACAGAACTGCTACAAATAACAAATGATAACAATTTAATAGGCCGATATCCTACTAGCTGTTGTAGCAAGCTGATGCCGGTGACCACTGAAAACGCCCATTCAATCAAACAGTAACATTTGAAATGGGTGGACCTGACCTGACAATGTATTTCAGAAAAGGTACATTTTGAAGATTCTGGGTCTGCCACTGAACAACCTGCTTTTTGTTGCTGCCTTTACGCAGGTTAGACCCAGTATTAGCCCACTATGACACCTGGTGCTGCGGGGTTTGTGCTTGCAAAATTCAAACTACTTAGCCTCCGACTAAATGTCCTTTTAAAACCTGCTGCCTGCAGTCCTCCCAGCCTCTCTTATTTCCTTATCATTCCTTTAATGACTAGCAAACACTTCTGGTATCCCAGGTTTTCCAGAATGTATAGGAACCCTGGAAAACACAAGGATTTTAAACTGATTTGAAAAAGGTCCTGGATACTTTGATTTCCTCTATTCAAGCAGAAAAGAGACGCTTTAGTCTGAATAATGTTTAAACAGACTCATCAGCTGTTGTTTTCTTTCAGGGACCGTGAGCTGCATTCTGCTGCAGGATGAAGAGCAGAAAATGAAGGTCAGACGTCTAATTGATGTTTTAATTAACTTATTAACCAAACGGCTCTTTGTAATTCCAAGAGGCTGACTTTGACTGTGTGTCGACAATGTAAGAGCGAAAAGAGGCACAAGTCGACAGACACATTAGCAGCTCAGTGAAGCTGTACAGCATATTGTAAAAAAAACCAAAAAACTGGAAGATGATAAAAGCCCAGGTCTGGTGTGTGAGTGAAGTAAATGTAAAAAGTATTAGTTAATTGTGTTGTTAAAAGGATATATCATGTTTTGAGTTTGGAAGTGCTAAAAAAATTATAATTACATTCATGAACTGTATATACTGTACTAGTCAAAAGTTTTTGGAGCAAATGTAATTACTGCCTGGATTATGTTCACTGACAGCATTTTAGAACTCAAGGAAATGTTTTGGCTACTAAACACTTTGGGAAAAACTGTGGAAAATTGGGGTTTGTCACAGCTCTGCATTCAGTGTCACCTGTTCTTTTCGGCATGCCCATTCACCAAGCCTTCAGTCAGTAATGTTACATTCACCCTGTTTTCCTGCACCTCAGCTTCAGTCACGCCCACCACATCAGGGCAACTCAGTTCACCTGTTCCTTCTTACTCCCAGGCAGCATATATACCCCAGCTTCTCAGTCACTCATTGCCAAATTGTTCTTCACCATTCATGCAAGACTGTCCTGCACTTTACTCTGGACTGTTTTGTCCATTACTAATAAACGCATCAGCCTTCTGTCCCTGACCACAAGACCTGCTTCCATGTCCTCGGTTCCTGTTTGCTTGTGACTGCTTGCCATTTCCATCAGATGACGTAGCTACAGCGTGAGTGTTCCAGTTCGCTTACCTGTGGTTTCCTGCAGTCTAGAGAGTTTCATCATGTCGCCACACTCGCCATTGTGTGTGTGTCCTGCCAGTACTTATCTGTTGGCTCCTTCACCCTCCACCTGACCCTGACCTATCTTCTGCCTATCCCCCACTGGTTCTTCTGCATGGATTGAGTTCCTACCTGGTTAAAGATCTTCTGCCTTCATGACTACGTTCCCTGCTGACTCCTCCACAGTACCATTGCCTATTTTTTAACTGAACTGTGTTTGTTGTGAGCCCTACGCCATCACTCACTCACCACCTCTCTGCCCGGTTCAGCCTGCCAAACCAGCCAGGCCTCCAAGGACTTTGTGGTGAGACTTTGCTGGAGTTTTGAACTGTATTACAGTATGTGCTGTTAACTAGCCCTGCTGATTAGTAAAAGTAAATGCCATTACCAACTGTTCCTGGTCTCCAGGTCCTAATACCACCTGTTGAATGGTTAATACTTACAGTGTCCTGACTTCCTAGCAATCAATTTTTCAGTTTGCCAAACAAAAATATAAAAACATTTATTGAGCTTTATGCCCAGGCTACTCCACCTACCGCTATCTGTAGTCACAGCTAGACCTGCTGCAGCTAGCACACATGTGCTATCTTCTAACCTATTAATATGGTTGCCAAAATGGAAATCAAGAGGAGCTGTAATGCACATGTACGCACTGCTCAGGTAGGCTGTATGGCTCGGGCATTAGGAGTGCATGTAGGGAAAAAAATGTATATATTTTCACATTTTGCAGATGGATTTATATAAACATTTTGCTCATCTGCAGATACATTCATCACCTGAGTCCACTGTGTTGGCAATAGTGTGAAGTTGTGGTTAGGACATTTTGGCAGTTTTTTGGGGTTATGACCAAATACCTGCATAACTAATCAAATCACCATCATCCAGCTGCACTTTGTGTTTAGTGCTAATCAGCATGTTAGCAGGCTAATGCTAAACAAACATGGTACCATGAAAATGTTAAATACCAGCATGTTAGCTTTGCATTGTTCACAGGACATTTGCAGCACTTTGTATAAATAAATTTTATTATTATGAAATCAAAGCACCACTGGCTACAACAGACTCATAAAACAGCTTGCATGGCTTTAGACTCTATCAACTAATCAATCAGTCAATCAATTTATTTGTCACCTGAAATGGTATAAGATACAACATCTGTTAAACGTGATCCTGTCCTCCATCTTGTGTGTTGCAATTTAGTCCCTTTTTTGCCTCCTTTACTGATGCTCTTACATTGTAAGCTGCTGCTTTGTAATTGTCCATGATTTCAGATGGGCTGCAGTGTGTGTGTTTATGGCAACCAAGATGGCTCTGGCAATCCATGGTTTCTGGTTGTGGGATGATTTAACTGTAGTTTTGGGTACAGCTGCTTCTGCTGTTTTACAAATTAAATAGACAGTGAATTCATTTGTCATATGTGACATCGAAGGTGGTGTCCTGGAACATGCCCCAGACTGCGTCATATTGTGCTGACTGTAGGACAGCCTTCAATATGCCTGACCATTTCCTTACCTTTTGTGTCACTGGGGGCAGGCATTGTAGTTTGTTTACATATTTTGACTTCAGCAAGATTGCCGTTTGGACACTCTTTACGGGTAACAATTCCCCTCTGAAGCCACCTCTGAACGGAAAACAGTAGTGATCCAGATTGTCCATTTCCCCTGTGGCACAGGGTGAGTAGGAACAGGACAGAACCTCAACACCCCACTGTCACACCAATCTCCCTCAGCCACAAAGCACACATTTGAGTAGCACTCCAGAGGTCTCAGTGAAACTTTTAGTCTTGTGACATTTAATAGTATCATGTGTACAATTGGTGAGAAATTCTAATAAAGCCTGTTTTACAAATTTGTAATACTGCACATACAGTATGTGAATTGAGAAAATCAACCAATAAAAGAAATGACATTTTTTAGTCATGAAGTGTGTGCATTACAAGATTGTTTTCCATTTCTGTACAATTCAATATCATAGATTTTTTTTTAGATATTGTTGTTGGGTGTTGTCTTTAGTGTATTAAACATCCTGACAATACTCTCTAGAGCCCAGAGCTGAAATAAAATTATGTTGTTACAAAATGTTAAGGGGGTCGGCTTCAGCCCAGGAAGTAGAGCAGGTTGTCTGCTAATCACTGATCAATCCCCAACTCCACCTGTCCTTGGGCAAGACACTGCAAACCAAATATCTCCCGATGGCCTGGCCAGCTTGCCTGGGAAGATGACAAAGCTGGGCTCGTGTTTTATTTAAAGCAGGGCTGGACTGAGACAAAAATCAGCCCTGACTGGACCACCATAAGCGATCACACACCACCCACACTTTGTGTATGAACTGTGCCACTATGGCAATTAAATTCATACCTGATGCAGGCGCACAGAACAGTATCTGCTAGCAGAAACTATCATGGGAGGGGAGCATGTCTGCTCCGCAAGTGCATAAACAGTACCCATGAGTGAAAAAGCATCCTTGTGAGGGAGCATTTCTGCTTTGCATGCATAAATGTGGTCACACAGGCACGGGGCTGTCACTAGCGCTCCCTTGACTCTCCCAATGCTAACCAATGCTCAACATCTTGCTGGCATGTCAGGTCTACTTTTAAGACTGTGGAGAAGGGGAGGAAATAGAAGGAGGCTGATGTCTCCATTTCTTTGATTTGTCACTTTACTGATCATGACCTTTGATTGGCTGTTTGGTTTGATCACTGACTTAGTCAAAGACAGGCAGTTGCATGAGAGAACAACTATTTTCTTTGGGGCCATCATGTTGGAGCAAGTAAGTCTTAAACAAATCTTTCAAAGATCCAATTTTAATATTGTTTGAAAGAGGGAGAGTAGATATGATAAATGATTGATTAGATGATCAGTGTCTTCCAGATAAAAGTAGCACTGCATGGACTCTAAACTAACCTAGTCAGGCTTGAAAAAAACAGAGAGCTGCTGCATTACGATGACTATTTTCACAATCATTTTAATACTTTTATCTTACCTTACTGTTACAACTACTACTACTTCTTCAGGTTTTTAACCACCATGCCCTTGATGAATGATTTAGCACAGGTGCATTTAACCAATCTCTGTATGGTGAAGTGGGAGGTGGGAGGTGGGGGCAGTACCAGGAGAGGCATGCAACAAGAAACACAGGAAACCAGAAAGAAAGTCACAACCTCCCTCCACCTGTAACAGTAGCCTTACTGTCCAATTTGAGCAGGCATTTACTGAGGTCTTGGAGTGCATTATTGATAAGTGGTCCTGATCTGATGAAAGTTCCTGTGGTCCAGCCATGCCAATCAGTAAACAGAGTGTCATCTGTCATAAATCTTCTGTGAATGGTTTTAATAGCTTTGCACAGGATTGTGTACGCTCACCTCATATACTCTCTCAGCATCATTTAGTTCCTCATCTTGAACCATCTCTTCATCTCTCTTGCTTTCTTTCTTCCTTGTTCGTCTCTGAGGCACTACAGCCTTGACTATATTGTCTGGTCCTTCCTCTCACTCTTCAATGTTTTCATTGTTCCATGACAAAGGTTGAATGCATCTGCAGCTGCCTTCATAGTTGTGACATCCCTGGTGATGCTTTTGTGTCTCTCTTGTGTGGCACTTACCATTTGGAGGCCAGAGAGGATGTCTATCCCTTTTGTCTGGAGGTACTTGGGCAGAGGAGTGGTTTGGTCAAATACTCTCAGGAATATCTGGGCTGTTAACACTGTTTTATACCATGGTCTGGGTGAATATTCGATTCTGATTGGCTGCAGTGTGTCCGTTAAAAAGTGTTGTAGGACACCTATAAAGAAGTTCCAGTCAAATAGCCTGATTGTTCTAAATTATTGCGCTGGCTCATATGCTCGTTGGTAACCGTGGCAACAGAAACTCAGAACATACGTTAACATACCTTATTTCATAGTTTATCACAACAGCAAGACAGTAGACAAGACATGAGTGATTTTATAGTCTCCTTTAACCTATTTGGTGAATCTGATAATTTTGAAGACTGGGATGCAGCAGAAGAGAAAGAGAGAAGAGAATATAAGAAGAAGGAGATGCGACACAAGGAGGTGACCCTGGAGGAACTGAACAATTTAGAGGATGACAAGGACGAGGTAAACACAAAGAAAACCACGAAATGGGCAGTTAAAACATTAAGAGACTTCCTGGCTCAGAAAAACATGGACATCAACTTTGAGAGCTACACTGCCACTACTCTCAATGACATTTTGCGACTGTTTGATGCGTCTGTCCAGTCGACTAAGGAAGGGGGAGAATACAGTGTTGCCAGTTTGAGTTTGAGAGCCGGCATTAATCGCCACTTAAGAGACGTCAACATCATCAGCACTGTGTTCAAGAGCAGTAATGTGGTTTTTAAGGCAATACTGAAGCGTTACAGAAAGAGTGGGAAAGACACCAGCTTCCACCATCCTCGTATCCCTGAGTCGGACCTTGAGATAATCAGATGTTCATCTGCGCTGTCTCCCGATACGCCCCTCGGCCTTGTCAGAAAGGTGTGGTTTGACATCCAACTGTGTTTGGCTCGGCGTGGCAGGGAGGGGAACCGTGAGCTGACCATGACATCTTTCAGCATCCAGAGAGACGAGGATGGCGTTGAATACGTCAGCCTAGCGCATAATCCTGACACTAAAAATCATAAAGATCCAAACGACCCACACAAGCAAAACCTAAGAGGTTTTATGTTCGCAAGGCCCGGGGATCCCCTGTGCCCAGTAAAAAGTTTCAATAAGTACATCTCTAAATGTCCCCCAGACGCAAAATCTTTTTATCTGCACCCAAAGCGCTCCATCACCGTGGCATCTGATGTGTGGTACTCCAGGGAGCCGATGGGTGTCCACTACCTGGGAGACATGCTAAAAAAAAATCAGTGAAGAGGTCTGTATCTAATAATGTAGCCCTATGTATTATGCCTAACCCCTCTTCTGCCCTCATTAATAGCCTGTGTATTGTTTCTTTAAGGTGGGTCTGTCGCGGATTTACACGAACCACAGCCTCCGGAGCACGGCTGTGGGTCGACTCTCAGCCGCTGGGCCGGAGACCCGCCAGATCATGTCTGTGTCGGGGCATCGCTGTGAAAGCAGCCTGCAGGCTTATTGGGCTCCGTCAGTCCAGGAGAGACGAGAATAGAGCAACATTTTGTCGTCCTGCAACGTCCCAACCAGCAGTGGTCAGGGTCCACAAACATTAAATCTCCGTCCTTCAAATGCCACTATGATGGACATGTCAGTATCTCTATCAAATTTCACGATCAACGGCAATGTTGCATTTAATTTTAAATAGTTCATCGCCTGTCTTTCTGTCTTGCTTACCTTACTTAGGCTACTTACTTGCTTGATACAGAGTGAATGGTGGATAATATTTATAAAAACGATTTAGGACAGACTTACTTGCTTGATACACACTTAATGACCAGAGTGAATGGTGGATAATATTTATTGCAATAAAAACGATTTAGGAAACTATCTGTGGACTTTGATTATTTGAAACAAAATTTCACATCATCCTCTGGACACACACAAGCGGTAAGAGGTGCACTTGCCCTCTGAAATGATACTTTGTATCACGTAGCATAACGTTAAGCAATCATCTCACTTCCCTCCACTGATTAACAGCTGCGGCCGACCGAGCTGCAGGTTCTGTGGCCAGAGCTGGTCACCTCGGCAACGCGTCACAGCGAGAGATATTAAATAGTCCACTCAGCCGCTTCTTGTGAAAAACTTACGATTTTAAGGGTAAAAAACAACATTAACGTATTAATAATTGATTTAATATTTATTTCTTTCGTAAGTGACCATGGTATAAGCGGGATAATGCCCTTCGAGGTGTCCATTATCAGAAATGAATGGACTTCGCGGAAGTCAGACGGTTCACGCCTCCGCATTGTCCATTCATTTCTGATAATGGACACCTCGTCGGGCATTATCCCTTATTCATATCACAGGAGACCCTCTATAAAGCCTCATACTTTTGCACGTGTTGTTGGCTTTTCTTTTGCCTGCAGTTTAATGGCTGCCAGTGTGAAACCTGTATCTATGAAGAGGCCGTCCTCCGGTTCTTTGTTTTTAAGAAAGGTCCTTAAAGCAGTCTACATCAGATTCCTGACCGATCTTAAACCACAGAATTGTTTGCACCTGTGTTCCTTATAATGGTAAATCCTATTGTCCTCTTGAGTTGAAAGCCATGCCAGTTAATCTTATTTAGCATAAGTAAAACACCCCACTAATCAAAAAAAAAAAGTCTGCCAAATGGCCAGTCCAGCCCTGTCTGGTAAATACATCTGGTCTTTTTAAAGGATTTCAGGCCGATCGCAACAGTTTCTTTGATACGGGGCACTTTAAACAATGACGGACAACTTATGCTTTATGCAAAATATGTGATAACGTAAATTTAAGACATCAACCTTGCTTAGTAAAAACGAGCACCATTGAGGCCTTTTGGAAAACATCCAAGATGACTGCAGCTGATGTGAGACTTTTTACAAATTCTGATGACAAAAGCGGCGACACACGTTTACACATTGATGCAACAGCTTCACAGTTCATCTCATTCTCTGCCTTTGTCCATCGCTCAGTGCTACGTCAGTGTTTGCTGTCCTCATTCATTGTAGGTTGAATTGCATACAGAGGTGTTTTGATCTATAGCTATACTGAACCTTGGAAATCAAATTTGGTCTGAGGGGTTCCAGACTAACTGAAATTTGTGACTTGATTTGGCGATGCCAGGCTACAGGCCCGCACCCTGTATGGAAGTTGCCTGTGTTGGAGTGTGTGTGCTCTTTCTGACATGTAAAATTACACAAAATTCTAACCATTTAATAACACTAAGTGTCCGTGTGCATCCTGTATGAAGGTCTGAGTGAACAATCTCAGACCAAACCTGAACGGTATCTCTTCCATTGCCTTGACAACCTATATTACCTTAACTTAGTCATGCAAAACCCCAGGGAGGGCGGGGGCGCCTGGGTATCTCACACCCACACCCACACACACACACACACACACACACACACACACACACACACACACACACACAGCAGCCTGTGTGTGCAGATTTTCAGCATCACTGACCACATGTGAGATCAGCACACACCATCAGTGACATTCTTCCTGTCTGAGTCTCAGTTAACTGCAGAAGAGCCACATCAGTGTCAGAGTGAATGTCACTGAGTCCATGGTCCAGTCAGCTCTGAATCCGATTGGTTATATTACTGAAGACTTCTAGCTGTATGCTTCAATTGTACACATCATTAAAGGCATAAAGTTCATGGCTGGGCCCCAAGTGATTTTTCAGTACCAAGGACAGAGACAGTCAATCAATCCTAAGTTGCATCTGCAGACATTGTGAACCTCTTTGATTTTGAGCACTAATTAGATCACAACAGAAAAAGAATAATGTCATTAATGGAAAAAAATAAACTTTTGACCATCAGAAAACAATCTTGAGATTGGTGTAACTTCTAACCATAATGTGAAGAGGAATATGAAACCGTAACATTTTTAAGACTACTGAAGTTAAGTTCACTCTGCAGCTGAAATGTTTCCTTGTCTGAGTACTACATAGTGAGCTCATTTACAATATGAAAAAAAAACAAAAAAAAACCACATTCGTACACTACTCTGGTCATTTTCTCTGCTCCACTGATGACATCAATACTGTCTAAGAATTAAATGTTCCATAACCTTGGCTGGTGAACCTACCATCACAAAAAACATGCATATGTTGTGATAAAATCCATATTACTGAGTGTATTTTCCCCAATTAATAATGTTACAACGAACTTTTTTGGCCATTTTTGTTGCATTATGATGGCTGCTCTGCTCATGGTAAAGACATTGTTTTACTTGCGCTATTGCAACCTGTCCTACTAATGTAAGTAATCTTCTATTTAAAATTTTATGTTAAGTTTGTTTTACCCATTAGTCACATAAGTTGTGAATTTAATGTGTAATATTATGCATTAAGCCACTATGGCACAAATCAAGGCTAGTAGCAACCCAGCTTGCTAATGTTAGTTAGTGTTAGTTTTCTTCTGTACAATAACATTAAGTGCTAGAAAAATATCAATTGCCAATTTATTTAACTCTCCTTGAGGCCGACGACTATACATTAAATTGATCACATCAAGTTAAACATGTACAGTGGCATGCAAAGGTTTGGGGATCCCTTTTAAATTTCATTTGTGAGTAATAAAGTGAGTAGAAGATGAACTGATCTCCAAAAGGCTTTAAGGTTGCGATGGAACATGGTTTAACATTTTAAGCAAGATTAGTGCATTATTTTTGTTTTGGACAATTTCAGAGTTGTAACGAGTGTGATTGAACCCATATGCAGCATTCAGTGACAGTTGGTAATGACCTTTATTTATACAGAGTAAACAGGAACTTGAGCTGAGGAAGATATTCTGTTGACAGTTCATTCTTCAGGCTCAGAGCCCACACACAGTCTCTGGGTTCAGGGTCCAGAGAATGGACCGGTCCGAACTCGGAAGCGGGCCAGAGAACAAGGACATGAGTCCTCAGACCTGAACAGTTCAGTCTGCCAGCAGGCAGAGGTAACAAAGATGGGCTTACTGCTGGAGTGGATAAGAAGGTGAGGGGTCCGGAACCAGAGAAGCAGTCAAGCGAAGCAGCAGAGCCGACGAGGAATGAGCAGCAGGGAAGGAGCGGCCAGGCAATGGATCGAGGAGCTGACAGGTAGGTGAAAGGAGGACACACACACACACAAGGCAACGTGTGACATCTCACTGAGCTGCAGCAGGAAACTGGCAAGCAGGTAGAAACACTCACACTGAAACGTCGTCACAGGAAAACACCACACAGCCACAGGCAGATGGAAACCAGAAACGCTGAGGCAGAACTAGTGGGTGGGGACAGAAAGCTGCTGAGTTTACCGGGAAACAGATGATGTAGACAGGTCAAGGGCAGACAGGGTCAGTAACAGGAGATCAGGCCGGCAGGAAGTGCTGGAGAGTCTTGCATGTGGGTGAAGAACAATCTGACCAGGAGTGTGTGTGCTGGAGAGGCTTAAATACCAGGCTGATTAGCTGATGAGCTTCAGCTGTGGAGGCAGGTGAGTGTCATGGGGTGATCAGGTGGGAATGTCAGGTAGAGTGGAAAAACACTGGGAGAGCAGGGGAGCAGAATGCAGACTGTAAGTGCGTTTCCATTAAACCTAGAAATGCGCAAAACCTAAATATCGCAATAAAGAACTGGTAATGGAAACACCTACATTTTGAAAAAACTCTCAAATAATGAGAAAAAGTTTTTACGCTCTCATGAGGTGGTTTTTCAGATGTGTCGATATAGAAGTATATCGCAAAAGTGTAATGGAAACACTTTTTCCGCAAATATATGTCATCTGACATGACATTGTGAATTCCTCTTTCACAGTCCTCTCCCAGAAATCCTTTATCCTTGGTTGCTGCTACACATAAGTACTTTGCCTTTGGAATACCACTCGCTCTCTTCATCTTCGGTTGTAGACTACTGCAACAGTAGCAGTGGCAACTGAGATGACTGTTCCAGCTCACAAGAGATTTGGAATGTCCATCTTACTTCCGTAAACAAAGTGGAGTCTCGCGGGACGAGATTTTAAGAGAATTACGGCTCATACGCAAAACACCTTTTAATGGAAACACCTGCAAGTCACGATTGTACTTTCGAAACTTAAGAATTATCTCATTTATTTTGCACAACACTGTAATGGACACACGACTTATGAGAAGAGTGGGAAAAAAAGGAAAGAAGCACCATGCAAAAATTTGGGTACCCCAAGACATTTGAGCTCTCACACAACTTTTACCAGGGTCTCAGACCTTAATTAGCTTGTTAGGGCTCTGGCTTGTTCACGGTCATTGTTAGGAAAGGCCAGGTGATGGAAATTTAAAGCTTTAATACTCTGATTTCTGAAACCTTGTCCCAGCAATCAGAAGCCATGCACTCTGTAAACAGCTGCCCAGCACTCTGAAAACTAAAATAACTGATGCCCACAAAGCAGGAGAAGTCTATAAGAAAATAGCAAAGTGTTTTCAGGTAGCTGTTTCCTCAGTTCATAATGTAATTAAGAAATGGCAGAGCTGCTGGTAGGATTGTTGGAAAGGCAACTGAAAACCTCCATTTGACTGCAAAAGCCCCTCAGAAAGGTTTAGCAGACTCTGGAGTGGTGGTGCACTGTTCTACTGTGCAATGACACCTGTACAAATATGACCTCATGGAAGAGTCATTAGAGGAAAACCTTTCCTACGTCCTCACTGTAGGGTAGGCTTTATTCAGTTTAACTCGGCTTTATTACCAGCTCTTAACATGCAGCTTGTAGCGACCAACATACAGCATGAGAGGGGTTTCTGTGTACGCTGCAAAACATTCTGCCTGCTACCGTAAAACGTCACTGTCGTAAAACTGCCGTGACCATTACTTCTGCCTTATGAAATCATATATGACACTCAACACAAAATTCAGCGTTAGAAGTTTGCAAAGGAACATCTAAACAAGCCTGATGCTTTTTGGAAACAAGTCTTGTGGACTGATGAAGTTAAAATAGAACTTTTTGCAATGACCAAAAGTATGTATAAAGTATTAAGTTTGAAAAAAGGATGCACCTGTCCAACTGTTAAAGACAGGGTGGTTCCATTATGCTTTGGGCTTGTGTTGCAGCCAGTGCCATGGGGAACATTTCATGAGTAGGAGGAAGAAAAGATTCAGTTAAATTCCAGCATATTCTGTAAGCAAACATCACACTATCTGTAAAAAAGCTGAAGATGAAGAGGGGATGCCTTCTAAAACAGGACAATGATCTTAAACACACCTTGAAGTCTACAATGGACTACCTCAAGAGAGGCAAGCTGAAGGTTTTGCCATGGCCCTCACAGTCCCCCGACCTAAACATCAGTGAAGATCTGTGGGCAGAAAGACTCTTAGCTGGTTACAGAAACGTTTAAAAGCTGTGATACTTGCCAAAGGAGGCACTACTAAGCGCTGACCATGCAGGGTGCCTACACATTTGCTTCTGGCCCTTTTTCTTTTGTTTTTTGTTTTTTTGAACTGTAAAAGATTGAAATTAAAAAGTAATCTTGCTTAAAATATTGAGGAGATGTGTTATCAATAACTCCATGCCTTTTGGAGAGCAGTTCATCTTCTACTAACTCAAACTATTCATGGTAAACAAAATCTTGACCAGGTTTTTACAATACATTGTACGATCCAGTCCACTATATAAGGTATTATAATTCCAACTATACATTCAGACAAAACTACAAAATGGCAAACTCACTATATAGTGGACTATATAGTGAGAAGTGAGTGATTTCGGAGACAGCCAGGATGAGGAACTCAGACATCCAGGAGAAGTTCATAGGATAACCTGGCATGGTTCCAGACCTCTGAATCATCACAAGAGCTTTTAATTTTCAGTGATTCAAATAGTTCCAGTTGCAGCCCAGTATTAAAGGTATTTTGTTCATATTGGCAGCTGCTGTTATGAAATACTTTAATGGGTATGATTAACTGAAGCACAAACTCCACACCATTAACTTGGTTTGTGTCTTTTTGCTTGATTTTTCACAATTCTATCAAATCCATTGTCTCACCTTTTTTCCCCTGATTAGGATTCCAGGGTTGTATCTGTGCAATTAAGCTGCAAAGTCTGGCCTGTTACTTAACTAAACTGACTTTTAATGGAAGAATGGACTTTAAAAGTCGGCTGGGGAAGGAATTAACTCCTGGATGAGTGGATTTAAAATGTGCAAAAAATTCATTATCTTTGTGGAGGTTGTGGGTTTAAGCCAAAAATGATCACCAAGAGCTTCAAGGTAGGAGGTGGCCAACATGTCTGGAGCAACCAGCTGCTGTAGAGAGAGTGAAATCAGGACTACAACACAGCTGAACCTACCTCTACAGACCAAGACCACCCTTTGCGGGAAAAGTGGCTGGACAGAAAGCCTCGTTTTTGTTCTGTAGAACCTGTCCAAGCTGGAGTGCATTGACCCCGGACTCCTAAGGTCCAGCCTGAAAGTCGACTCCCATTTCCTGTGGATTCCTGTGACATCAGGAAAGAATAAGTCTCACATAGCCGAATCCAGAGAAAGTTCCAGAGAAAGGTCTGGAATCACCAATTATCTTTCTACTCGAGGGGAGTACATGCTCTGGCTTGTCAATCAATCAATCAATCAATCAATCAATCAATCAGTTATTTATCACATGGAATTATAGAAGGTGCAACTCTAGTGAAATATGATACCATCAGCTCTTCTAACTGGTCTACTGTAATTGAGTCCTTTTTTGCATCCTCTGACATTGTTGGTTGCTGCTGTATAATTTTCTATATTTCTGGATGGTTGTGGTAATCTATCATTTCTAGTTGTGTAATATTTTGATTGTCCATACATCTTGACCTCAACAAGATGGCCATATGGCTGCTCCCCCCAAACATGGGCAGTGCCCCTGTGCAGCTGCCACTGAACGCCGTATAGTAGTGACTCGCAGCAGGAACAGGATGGCACCTCATATTTCTACTGACACACCTATCCCTTTTCACCGTAGAGCAATTGGTTTCTCTCCTTTTCTCACTGAAGTCCTCTGCTCTGTCAGATCAGCATGTAGAAAAGAGTCACCTGGTTGAATGGCCCTGTCCATGATTTAGCCAAGTTTTGGTGAATCAAAGGATATGACAGATCCTAATATCCAACAGAAAACTGATAGAGCCCAGAGAGCATTTAAATTTCCAAAGCCTGTAAAATGGCTAGCAGGATGCTAGCTTGGCTGGTGCCCAATCTTCTCCATCTCTTCTCTGTTTACTGATGTTTACATTTAAGAACCTCAACCTGGCCAGCTGGCCAAAGTCAGTAGAAGAAGAGGTTAAAGACCGGTGAGTTAATTTTCTCAGTACCAATTATTATTATTATTATTACACCATCCCACTGCCCCAAATACTCACTACAGCACAAATTAGCCCTGACTAACTCCAACCTCTTTTCACTCTGTGCTCCAATAACAACTAAGCAAGCTATGAAATTGGCAGAAATTTGGTCCACCATCCTTAAAATGTTTCTGAAAAAGAAAACGCCACAAAAAACTATGCAGTAGTATGTCACGATGTAGTTTACCATTTCTGATAAAAAAAAAAAGACAAACATAATTTTATAATCAATGACCTATAAGTGAAGCCTGGCTATACTTTAGCTCTGGAGGAGCTCACTTAACAGATTAAAAACATACATTTGCTGGCTGTATGTGGCTCTAGCCAAACATTAATATGACAGTATCACAGAAGTCTGTGTAAAGTGGAACAGATCGGTACATTGGTGAAGTCACTGTCACATGCCGCTGCCAGAGTTAAAAAAATGTGACAGATCAACTCTGGCTGGTGGTGTCAGAAAATGGATCAACATTGGGCATTGGAGTCCTGTGAGATCGAGTCTGGGCTTTTTAAATGTGCGTTCACAAGTTATTTTACTAATTGAATTTAACAATTCACTGAAACAACAAAGCATGTCTTATTGCAAAATCTTCCTCAAAACTTGCTATTTGCCAGGTTGTAGGTTGTTAAGGTTGTCTCATGCACAGTTCATATGTTTTTTTATGAAAAGTAATGCACCAAAATTTTTACATAAACTACATAATTATTAGCTGCAAATTAGTTTATAACCCACATATTTTGGAAGGCTAGGTGACCTATAGAGACAGAGCGCAATGCGTCATAATCTGAAAGCCACGCCCCCAAAGGGGAAACGAGGCCTGCTTTCCCCTCACACTTTCCCCGTCCATTTCCAGCCTGTTGAGTTTTCCCTAAGTCCAAATGCCGAAAAGTTGCTGTGTGGTGGGCTGCATGGCCAATAAGGCTAAGCTTTTATCAGCTGTCGAGCAGAAAAATGCAATCTTGTAAAAGACAAAAGTGGATACAGGCAATAAAACGTGAGGCTTCAACACAGAAGAAATTGTGGGATCCTGACACTCGGTATGCCTATTTGTGCAGCAAACACTTTGTCAAACCCTCCAAATGTATTTTTTACAGTTACAGTTAACTGTATTTATGTACATATGTTAAGCTAAAGCATTGACAGTATGAATGCAACTTCTGTTATAATTGTGCCCATTCAATTAGTCCATTCCAGCGGTCCGCTCTAGCACTTCTATCAATCTACCATGTAGAGGCATGTCTCAAAACAACGTGTGCCAGTAGTAGGAGCAGGCTGATGGCTGAGCATGCCAAAATGCTCATCTTCTTAAAAAAGAATCTCCACATCATGTTTTTTCCAAGACGAGCAAGGTAAGACGAAGAGACACTGAGGTAGACGGGCAATATTAATCTTATCAATATACCGTTGCCTCTTTGGTAGGCATAAAATAATCCTTTGCCATCTTATTATTAGCTATTTAAAAGATAGCTATAGTTAATAATTTTAGCAAGCTAGCTAGCTAGCAATACAGTCGTGGAGACTTGAAGGCACGCCTGCGGAGGCAGAACGACAGCGAACGAGCTAAGAAGCAGAGGGGAAAGCGGGCCTCATTTCCCCTTTGGAGGTGTGGCTTTCAGATTATGACGAGTTGCACTGTCTCTATGCACTGATGGCAGGTAAGAAGGAAGCAGTCCTAAGCTGTATAGTTAGGATGCAGGTTGAGTCACAAAACTCAGGATTTCAGAACTGTGTGAACCTTGAGTGAATGTTGAGTCAAGGTACGTCCTCACCATGTTTCTTTTCCTAAACCTAAACACAGTGGGTCTCATTTATGAAACGTGAGCAGAAGGAATTTGTGTGTAAACTGTTCGCAGACGGAAATTTACGTGCATGTCCGCATTCATCAATATTTTAGTAGCTCCGATCTTTTTGTAGCTACTAACAAAATCTACTCCTGCTCCTGACCACTCGTAGTGCTTCTGTAAATTTAGAAAGGCACATAAATATTGCTTGTCACTTTTGGAAATTACAATTTTAATTCATACACAACACAGATGCCTTTGAAACACGTAATCTAAACATGACAAAATATATAAAATATAACACATTTAGTTAAATTAGTTGGCAATTATTTGATTGTGAATTATCTATGTAAATCGACTCAGTAGATTACACGTTCTTTCTACATGTTGAATGATGATAATAAAATATCCGTAAGGACAGCCGGATCACAGCCTCTTCAGCCTCGGTGCCTGGGTTCAGCAGGGGCAGCAGGTGGTGGAGCCACGAAGGAGCACGCGCCAGCTGAAAGAATTGAGACAACACGTTTTTTTTTTTGTGGCTTTTTGATCATTTGAATGAATAAATCTGATTTGAAAAATGTTTAATTAATGTTGTATAAAACAGAGCTTTAGGCTATTAAGATTCAAATAATTTGAAGACGATGCACACAAAACTGCTAAGCTATATGTTATCCGTATCATTTGTTAAAATAAATGTTAAATAGCTCTACATTCTGACAGCCATAACTGATTTAGAGTTTATCCATTACGCACAAAACATCTCTGGTTTCCAGTTCCCACCTCATTCAAAACCCCACAAATGAATCTTCTGTTTGTTTGGTGACCGCTGTATTTTTTTTGTGTGTGTGCTTATGCGTTTCTTTGCCTCCAGTTTCATATCAAACCATTTACGCTTCACCTCTGACATGGTTCTTTGTACCACGGAGACAACATTAACAGCATCTGTTACCTCCCTCCAGGCCTTCGCTTTGTCTGTCCCTGTCACACCACTACTAACTGGTGGACTAATAAAATATTTTTTCTTAAGTTCACTTCACTTTCGATCTCCGCTTCGGAAACATTCTTTTTTCTTTCTCTCTCTTTCTTTCTTTGCGCCATGACTGACAGGTCGACTGGATGCACCTACCCCTCCTTATATGGTGGTCATTGGCTATTCGTGGGTGGGGATTTATGCTAATTGCTGATTACCGGGAGCGCGTTGTCACTTTACGATGGATTGGCATTCATGATCATACACACGTGTTTACGATCAAATCTGTGTTTCCTGCGGCATTCCTGAATCCGGAGTAGGTTTTTAGTAGAGTAGACTTTTATGTGCAAATCTACACACAGATTTACTTTTCGTACCCAGTATCTTTACTTGTCTAAACCTAAACTCTGTAATTTTACCTTAAAGGGACATTGTGTAACATTTTCAGTTGTATATTGGCAAAAATTGATGTCTGCATTCATAAATATGTCATCACTGGTGTACTATTACCTCCACCAATAATCTGACTTATTCTCGTAAAAGGAGAATTTCGGATTTGTTTGTACATTGTGCCGGTAAGTCGTCTGCGGGGTTCCATAATGTTTCACCATCTTGAGAATACATCCGCCAGCAAGGGACATACAGCAACACCTTCGGCATTTTCGTTGAGAGCCAGGCCAGCGCTGCGTGACTGAGAAGCCAAAGAAGAGGAGCAAGAGGCGCTTCGCTACTACCCTGGCACTACTGCAGCATAACAAAGTCCCACTCTTTGAGCATAATGCAGGACCATGCAGCATCATGGGAGACGGAATCCTCGTCGCCAAGAAAGCGCAAAACGGAATCAAAAAGGCAACGTGACCAGCGAATTCAAAAAACAAGGGTCAACAACCCCTCTTTCCCAGGGGGAGAGAGCTGCTGAAGGAGAAAGGTAGTGCAATCACAGGCCAGCGCAGCTGTTAGCTGTTAGCTGCTAATAGAAGCTAGCGGCTAACAGCTAACAGTGACAAGTGGCTCAACCTCACACACCTCATCCCTCTCCTCACATCACTGCGCCGCTACTACCCCGGCACTACTGCAGCTCAACAAAGTCCCACTCAGTTGTCAGAAGACATGACGTGATTGGTTTGTTTCAATTTTCATCCGCCCCAACAGTCCTATGTTGTAAATACAGCCAGCATGGTGAGAAGGGGGTTTGTCAACTCGTGTCATCGTGTGTCTGTGTAGGAGCCTGAATGAATACTCCATGAAGTATCGGATGACATGGTTTCATCATAGCTTTTTGGTACACAGCAGCTGCCGTTGTTGCAATACACATTTGAAACAGTGAGGCGCTAGAGTGTGCTATCTGTTTGAATGCAATATATTATTTCACCATTAGATGGGAGAAATTCCTACACAATGTGGCTTTAAGAATGTAACATAATTCCTGGGCAGCTAATTTGGAGATATCATATGAACTGTCAACATGTTTTATTCTGAGTCATCACATACCACTGCTTTCTCAGTAGACTTTCACGCCTACATATTACACGCTGGGTATTCTCCTGCATCTGCTGTTGACGTTCTGTGACACAGCTACCAATGCTGGGATGTCAGCAAAGGAACAAGACTAGGTTTAGGCAAAAGCACATGGGTACTCGTACTCGTCGTCCTCCGCTTATCCGGGTCCTCTCCCCAGCCACTTCCGTCAGCTCTTCCGCGGGAACCCCGAGGTGTTCCCAGGCCAGCCAGGTGATGTAATCCCTCCAGCGTGTCCTGGGGCAGCTGCCCAGCCGCTTCACACTCGGCTGCGAACCGTCCCAGCAAGAGCTGGATGTCACTGATGGAGCTAGGAGGACCACATCATCCGCAAAAAGCAGGGACAGGATCTTCCCGTCACCGAACCTGACACCCTCCACCACTCGGCTGCGCCTAGAAATTCTGTCCATGAAAGTTATGAACAGAACCGGTAACAAAGGGCAGCCCTGGCGGAGTCCAACCCTCACCGGGAACAGGTCCGACTTACTGCCGGCCACGCAAACCAGACTCACGCTCCTTCGGTACAGGGACTGGATGGCCCTTAGTAAGGGGCCAAAAACCTCATAGTCCCGGAGCACCCCCCACAGGATGACCCTGGGGACACAGTCGTAAGCCACACAAAACACATATGGACTGGTTGGGCGAACTCCCATGCCCCCTCCAGCACCCCGGCGAGGGTAAAGAGCTGGTCCACGGTTCCGTGTCCGGGACAAAAACCACATTGCTCCTCCTCAATCTGAGGTTCAAATATCAACCGGATCCTCTTCTCCAGCACCCTGGAGTAGACCTTACCGGGTAGGCTGAGGAGTGTGATCCCCCTGTAGTTGGAACACACCCTCTGGTCCCCTTTCTTGAAAATGGTGACCATCCCAGTCTGCCACTCCAGAAGCACTACCCCCGATGCCCACGCAATGTTGCAGAGGCTTGTCAGCCAGGACAGCCCTACAACATCCAGAGCCTTGAGATATCCAGGGCAAATCTCATCCAGGGCTCCGCCGCCTTGGAGTTGCTTCACTACCTCAGCGACTTCTGCCCCAGAAATTGGACGACCCGCCCCCGAGTTCCCCGGCTCTGTTTCCTCACTGGAACATGTGTTGGTGGGATTGAGGAGCTCCTCAAAGTATTCCTTCCACCGCCCGACAATGTCCCCAGTTGACGTCAGCAGCTCCCCACCCCCACTGTAAACAGTTTGACCAAGTTGCTGCCTTCCCCCTCTGAGGCGCCGGACGGTTTGCCAGAACCTCTTTGGAGCCGATTGATAGTCTTTCTCCATGGCCTCACCGAACTCCTCCCATGCCCGAGTTTTTGCCTCCGCGACTGCCGCTGCTGCGCTCCACGTGGCCCGCCGGTACCCATCAGCTGCTTCTGGAGACCCACAGACCAACCATGCCCTGTAGGCCTCTTTCTTCAGCCTGACGGCTCCCCTCACCTCTGGTGTCCACCAGCGGGTTCGAGGATTACCACCACAACTGGCCCCAGCGGCCTTGCGGCCACAGCTCGCAACCACCGCCTCGACAATGGCAGAGCGGAACAAGGCCCATTCAGACTCAATGTTCCCCTCTGCCCTCGGGATGCGGTTGAAGATCTCCCGGAGGTGGGAGTTGAAGATCACCTGGACAGGTTCTTCCACCAGGTATTCCCAGCAGACCCTCACTGTTCGTTTGGGCCTGCCATCTGGCCGAATATATCTAGCCGGTAGTGATCAACCTCTTCCACAAGCTCCGGCTCCTTTCCCGCCAGAGAGCTGACATTCCATGTCCCAAGAACCAACTTCTGTAGCCGTGGATTGGACCGCCAAGGCCCCCGCCTTGGTCTGCTCCAATCCACATAGCACCAATCCCTTCTGGATCCCTCTGCAGGTGGTGGGCCTGTAGCTGGTTCGGGCTGGGCCCGGCTGGACCCCATGGGCGAAGGCCCGGCCACCAGGTGCTCGCCCACGGGCCCCAACCCCAGGCCTAGCTCCAGGGCGGGCCCCGGTAACCCTCCGGGCTGGGTACATGTGTCCTTGCTTTTGTCCATCATGAAGGGTCTTTTGAATCCTTCTTCTTTTGACCCTTCACCCAGAACCAATCTGCCAAGGGAAACCCTACCAGGGGCACAATGCCCCCAGCAGCATAGCTCCTAGGGTCATTAGGACACTCAAACTCCTCCACCACAATAAGGTGACGGTTCTCGGAGGAGCACATGGGTTGGTATGGAAAAAAACATCATGATTTGGCTCTAGATTAATATGTGAGTGAATACTGGGCTTCCGGGTGAAAATCCTGGGGTTTGTTGGAGCTATCCTCCCCTCCTCCTGCCCACCCCATAGGGACATCAAGCTCCTTTTATTACTTTGTTACCAGCAGTGTTTCAAACTGATGCCGTCCTGTGACGCGTCATACCACCGCGACAGGTGCCATCCGGCCATGTTATGAACTGCACCACCCAGTAGCGTATAATACCAACTTGAAATGTGGCCTTTGATGTAGGTGTCGACATCATTGTCAAAGCGGCGGTATTTGACAACTTTATAATGAGAATGGGCTCGAACTTTTGTGTGTGCATTTTGGAAACGGAAACATGTAGATAATGGAGGGAAGGGAGAATGCCGGCCTACATCAGCTACCCAATGGCAGGCTTATAGCCACAGTCTACATGTGCTGAGTCAGACTAGAAAATAACAGTCATTAAGACCTTGCAGTCATTGAAAGGTGCCTTGGTGGTTTCTTATCTGGCCACTCTTAGAAGTCCTTATAACCCTGCACAACAGCTTGCTCTCCACCAAAATCTGGCTCCCAATAAGTTGAGAAAAATTGGTGGATGAATGAAAAATGTCAAATAAAATATTTTATATAACCAGATTCAAGACTTGTGGAAATAGAAGCTCATCCTTGACTTTGTGTGATCAAATAATCTAATCTTAAGGTCCACTTATTAGATTTTTCTGATCTGTCTATCACATATTCTCATCAGCATATGGAGATGCTCAGGTTTTCTCCTTTCATTCAGGAGTTTTAATGTTGAAGGAGATCTTTACAGAAACACTTTTCACATTTTGCCCACATTAAGAGCTTTTTCAGATTAAGCCGGCTTAGTCTCAGATGAATAGGCAGAGAGCAAGAAAATAGTCTTCTCCAGGTTTGTTGTTTCGTTTTCTTGCAAATTTATGTCATCTGAATACTTGACTTTGTATCACATAAAAATGTTATTCATAATGGCTTCAAATTTAGAGACCATACTGCATTTTAGACATTTTATTTATTCTGTAAACTGCTAATGTCAGCGTGATTACCATTTTCTCCCAGAATGCACCCCTAATAACAGTAACCCATAACAAAAAGGATGTCTGAAATTATTACTGTTGATCACAGTGACACTAACAACATGATAATTACTTGTGAACACCATTGATTGCGTTATTAAACAGCAGTTCTTCACCCTACTCTCTTCTCTCTCTCTGTTATCCTTACTTATTCAGTTTGTTGTTTTGTGTGCATCTGGTTTTGATGTTGTTTTTCTTGTTATTTTCCTTTGGTTTGAGGCTCGAGGTGTTTTTAGAAAGATTTCTCCAGGCTTCGTCTATTCCCTGCAGGGTTTGTATTTATTCTCTCAGAGCTCTTATCTTCTGTTAACCTGAACCAAACGGAGGTTAATAATAACATGATGCTCACTGACTTAGCAGCATCTTCAGATTTAAGCTTGTTTATGTAAAAACATCTCACATCATTATTAAATGCATCATAAATTGTAGAAATGGGAGCATGCTGTGTTGCTTTGCCATGTTTTGTCATTTTGTTACTGCTGTGTATTAGGGTTGGGCGATACAGACAGAAATTTGTATCTCAGTATTTACAGGCTGACTGGTGATATGTGGTAAATATTTTGGCATTTCTCTATGAAAGGGTCTACATGTTTTCAGTTTCAGTTGTTCTCTGTCGCACATTTGACCTGTCACACCTGTTTATGTGCAAATAAAGATATGTCCATTTCAAACAAAAATGTCACTGCACTCATACTTCCATTCATCCTTTAAGATAGCATAGGAATGGTCAATAACATATGCTCACATAATGGTTCATATGATATCCTACAAAAATGCACACACAATGGTTTGTATGATATGCTACGAATTAGTAGCCCATGAGTTACATAATGAAAAGTTACGGAGATAATGTTTAGGCAAGTTAAGTTACTGTGGTTATGTTTAGGAAACAAAACATGGTAAGGACGTACCTTACAATGACTCAAAAATAAAAAACTGGTCTCCTGAGGAAGGTCCCAGAAGAAAAGTCCTGTCTTTTGTGACCCATCCATAGCTCCAACCTGCCTCCTAACTGGACCACCCAGGACGCCTCCTTCTTTACTCCCATCAGCAAATTGGTCACGCGATCAAAGCCTTCCAATATAAATAGGTAATACACAAATTCCTTTCTCATCACTACGTGTGGATATGTATGAATTTTTGTGCATTACTTTTCATAGGAAAACGTGCCAACAGTGCATGAGAACAGCCTGGCGTTACTCTTCCACGACGATGCTGTTTCACACCAGTGACTCAGGACAGATTTATGAATAACCCCAGTGTGGGTGCAGTGCAGAGCAAAGGCAATTAGCTAGTCAGTGAGAGAGGGAGCCTGACTTTATTTTCAACATGGAATGCCATTATTCCACTATCTTTTTGCAAAGCAAATAATGCTCTGAATGTTGTATAGAGCTGCTTGAAGTTACTATATGTTTATGCTATATTACGCCCTAGTAATTTACTTACTGTTACCTTAAATTTATTTGTTACATGACTTGATGTACATTACATTTAATTGCATTTCATTTTTTTATGTGATTATGTTGTGTTACGTTTGCCATATGCTGCATTACAATAAGTCACCTAGTTTTGTTATGCTTTGTCATGTTTTTTTAGGTTACATTGTGCCATTACATACATAACGTATTCTCATACAACAGTTTGTGTGATGTCCTACAAATATGCACAACCAACAGTTTATATAATATCTCAGGCATTAGCAGCCCACAAATGATGTTTATATCTTTAACGTAAAGTTACGTAATTAGCGTGAAGTTACATTAGTTTAGTTTAGTTTTCAGTAAGTAGAGTTACTGTGGCTAGGTTTAGGAAAAGAAACATGGTGAGGACGAAGATGTCTCCGAGTCAACACTGTTTCGAAGACTGTTCTCCTGGGGGAAAGTCCTGGGGAAAGTCTTTTGTTCTGTGACCCATCCACCACCCCAACCTGCCTTCGTGCTTGCCAGCTTGTGATCGCTTCCTTCCTTACTCCTGTGCATTGGTCATGTGATCGCAGCTTTCTAAAGTAGATGGATTATGCATGAATTACTGACTTGTCATAATCTGGCATACAGGGTACTCCATGTTACAGTACATAGTGGTCATTTATCTATCTATGTTATAAAACATTATTTTATGTTAAGTAGCTGTATTGAGTTACTTTGTTCCGCTGCATTATGTCAAGTTTTCTATATTTTAGTCATTTTATCTTGTTTTGTTAGGTTATGCAACATTTTTTACATATGTTATGTTATTATGTGTGACATCACACACCAGGTCTGCTATAGGATTTAGTGGCATTTAGCTGTGACTTTGCAGATTGCAACCAACTGAAACTTCTCCTGTGTGCCAAGTGTGTAGGAGAACTATAGTGGCCAATGCAAGAACCTTGAATGGCTCTATCTGTGGCCAGTATGTCCATTATGGGCTACTGTGGAACAGCATGACAGATTCCACAAAAGAAGACCTGCACCTTATGTAGCTATAAACAGTTCATTCTAAGGTAACAAAAACACAAGGATTCTTATTTTAAAGTGATTTCAAACTCATGAAGACATCGTGTTGTGCTTTCAGCTTCCGATGTAAGTAGGCTAATCCATCTAGGTGTGCATGGATGGAGATCCCTTCACATGACAAAGAATCGTTTCTACACTGTACTTAACTACAGCAGGTGAGTACAACCATTTGCATCAGTGAAGGCAACTCTGCTGGGTTGTGGGCTCTAGCTCGGGCACAGAACAGCAAGCTAGTGCTGTCCATAAAGTGAGCTGCGAGCACTGTTAAACCTTTTCTCTTCCTCCTGCTTAAATTTGCTGTCTCCTACGTAATGTGGTCACATCAGCTAACCAATCAAAACACTACATCTAGCAACAAGGAACATTTATAAGGGAAGAGAGGAGGCACAAACTTGAATATTGTGAACCTCCTTACAATAGTTATGAATATTTTATTCCATTTCTGCCAATAGATGCCCCTAAATCCTACACACTGGACCTTCTTACTTACTTTTATGTTCCATTGGGTATGTTTACATTATATCATCAATTTATTGTGTACTACATCACACCACATTGTCTGATGACAGCACCATGTTGTATTTTGGACCAGACAGTGTTACTTTGTCATAATTCCGAATATCATCCAGCTATGAATGCAAATATAGTATGAAATACAGGCAAAAGCAGAGGATTTAATTGGTCGAAGACAACAGCTTAAACAGTCAGCACCCCTACCCCTGCCTCCATCAGTGTGTGTCCCAGGGTCAGTCTGTCTATTTCAGTATGAAAGTCCTGCAGGCAGCCTTGTGACCCTGAAGTTTCTGCTGCCTCTAAGATACCAGCTCTGAAATTAACAACCTGCTCTCCTCTCCTCCTCCTTCACCCCTCCACTTCCTGCTCTCCCTCGCCCTGCCCCCTTTTATCTTTTATCATGCCTTCCTTCTGTCGTCTCTCTCCAGTTTTTCTTCCGAGTCATTTCTTCAACCCATCGTTCTTTCTCTTCTTCCTTCTCCTCCTCTAACTCTTCCCTTCTTCATCTTGTTTTCACTCAGACTTGCCTGTCCTTTTAATCCTTTTCTACTCCTCTCCTCTTTTTTTTCTTCCTCATCACTTTTGTCAACCTCCCGGCCTTCCTGCTCTCATCTCGCCTCCTTGAGATGATTCATCCTCAGCTATAAACAGGGCCGTTCTCTCCTGCTTTAAACACCTTGTTTTGTTATGAGCTTCACATTTTACGCAGTGTAGGAAAGGTTTAATGACGTCTATACATAACCGTGAATGTTAGAATAATAAACTAAAAAATTGGACAGACCTTTTTTAACTTGTGCATTTATTTGGTCAAAACTGGTAATTACCAAAAATAAATCAAATTTTAAACATTAGTTTTCTCCAGAGATCATGAATCTGAATTAGAGGGTGACACAGGAGTGGATTTTCAGTCCAGTCCCATCCCACTCCCACAAAAATAATCCCATCCTGTCCCAATCCCATGAAAAAGGAAAAAAAATCCCATCCCATCTCAATCCCACAAGAATGACTCCCGGCCCATCCCGCTCCCGTGTTGTGTTTCAGTTACAGTAAAAAAAAAAATATATATATATATATATATCTATAGTAGCCTACATGGATCACACAATGCCTGCCTTAGTTGAATATAAACCCAAATATGACATCTAATGTTGTGTTTTGTGTGTTGTTTGTGTTGATGTTTATTGCCTAATTATTTTAACATTCACTCCACCTTGAAGCTGTTCAGAATGACAAACACATTTGATTTCTGATGTGGTCAGACAACACGTCATAAGAACCAGTTCTGAGAGGGAAAAATGTTGTTAAAGTATTGCAGTAGAAGTAGTGTTTGGTTCCTCTGACTGATATTATTATATATGGCATCATTAGATTATTAATACTGAAGCATCAGTGTTAGAGCAGCATGTTACTGTTGTAGCAGGTGTACGGTTAACTTGGTCGTATTCGCTCTTTTTGTTGAGATGGTTTTAGAACAAACCCGGCACACCGGCTCATCCAAATTACTGGGCTCCCCTCTGTCATTTGGTTTAAATCCAAAACACCCCCACACAGGGGCCGTGGCATTTGGTTTAGGAACAAGTTCCATGTCTTTCTCTTACGCTCAACTCTGTTTTCTTCTCCGCTTCGTCTCCCCCTCACGAAGATCGCACTGTGTGTGTGTGTGTGTGTGTGTGTGTGTGTGTGTGTGTGTGTGTGTGTGTGTGTGTGTAGCCCATAGCCCTGCCTCCCCCACAGAGACAAAGACACTCGATGACAAGAGCTTTCCCTCCGTTCATTACGCTAATGAACCAACTCACCTGGCTGCCAGACGATGCACGGAAGTGAACGCTCTTGTCGTCCAGTCTCTTTGGTGGAGAGAGACGAGGAAAACAAACACGGATGAACATGGCAATTAATCCCTTTTAATTTACCGTGCAATTAACCGACTTAACGCATATCGTGACAGGCCTAATTATGATTCCCAGTCCCACCCGCTCCCGTTGACTTTTTTTCCCATCCCATCCCAATCATGTGAAGAATAGTGAAACTGATTCCTATCCCATGGGAATCCCACGGGAATCACGTGACCCGTGGGACTCCGAAAAAATGTCAGCCTCTAATCTGAATCAGGTACAGACTGGCCATCAGATCAGCAAGTAAGTACGTTTTTTTTTTAAGTGGTCATTTTTTACTAACCTTGGTATTATATACCCCTTATGAACACCTTGTTTTGAAAACTAAACATAGTCAAACATGTATCCGCTTACTGGGGCATCGGTGGCTTAGTGGTAGAGCAGGCTCCCCATGCACAAGTCTGTTGACTCCAGCCTGTGGCCCTTTGCTGCATGTCACTCCCTCTCTCTCTCCCCCTTTCACATTTGTCTGTACTATCAAATAAAGGCTAAAAATGCCCTCAAAAATATATTTAAAAAAACAACAACACATATATCCGCTTACTTCACCAAGTTGGTTAGCCAGCTGACATTCCCTGAAAGCTTGATCAGGGACATTCAAATGCATTTACAGTACCATTTACACAGTTTCCAGTCAGTAACATACAACAAAAGCAATACCAGCTCCCTATCTGTCAGCCACAGTCAGTGGAAACACCTGCCCAAAGGCTGAAAGCTGTCACCACAGACATGTCAAAAATGGTAAGGTTGGAAAGGTTTATATTTCCTCATGCAAAAAATGAGAAGAATACAAAAAGTTCTGCTGGCATCCTCTTGAAAACAGCTACAAATATGGGAGAACAAATAGAATACTGATTATATATTTTAGTCTTAAAGCCTTACCATCGGCATAGCTAAAAATGTAAACGTTTGTTACGACGGTAGCGCCTGAGAAAAGTTAATGGGGTCATTAAAGGACAGGATTGGGATCAGAAAATTTGGTATTCGATATTCGTTTTTTTAGTTACTTTTTTTTTTTCTACATATTTTTTTTGGTGCTAAATGTAGTCTTTTTGTTGTTGGTAAATGTAGGTTATCAATAAAAATCAAAACTTTTAAATTGCATTGTTAAAAATGTGAAAATATAGTATAGCCTACCAACTGAGCTTGTGCGCATGGCACGCTTGAGCGCATCCGTCTGAGGCTGTGGATCAGTGCCAAGTTTTACCACTTTATCACTATTCCCTCTAACTTGTAGCTGTTTTTTCGTTATCTTTTGAATTTAATATGAATTATGGAACAGTTTTTGTCAACGTTTGTTTCCCCCGTTTTGTACAATAAATTCTTGTTTAAAGTTTCAACAAGTTTCTTTTGGAGTGCGTGACACAAGTGCGTTTTGAAAACAGCCGCGGACTATCACCTGCTCAACTCATCAGTACCTTCGGATGCCATGACAGTAATAGCCAATAATGTCAAAATATCATTTACAGACCGATTTAACAGACAATCACTGCTGCCCGACCTGCAGGTCCATTTGCAGGTCCCGCGGGTTACGGGTTGACCCGCGCATAACTACTCAGCTCAGTCTATAAAGGCTGTACACAACAGTAAGGCTATAGACATTATATTCTATTCAGGCTGGCAGAACCAGCAGCGCATCGGCTCTACAGTGCACGGCACTGCTGATTAACCATTTTATTGCAGCACAGAGTGTCTGCCAGCAACCAATTACTTGCAGAGGATTCCTACAACTTGTTTCAACGGTTCCGATTTAATCAGAAGACAAATTAAACAGGATGACTAGCCAATGTGAAAATCAAAAGAAAGCATAGAATAATGTACTGAAGGAGACTGTTGTGCCATCACATTTTTTTGTGGTTTGAGAGCAAAGATCCGGTCGTTGCTGTGCAAAACTCCGCAATGGTCTGAAAAAACCCTGGAGGAGTGCTTTGCAAGGAGTCTTTGAAAGGAGTCGAGCCTGGCGTAAAACCGGAGAGAGCAGGCAGCACGGCCGCAGCACAAATAACTCCAACCTAAACCCATTTGCTGCAATACTTGATGTTGAGAGCAACTGATGTATTATAATGAGTGAGAAAGTCCACATAGTGAGGGAGGGGAGGTCCAACAAAACAAGACTTTCACCCAAGGGGCCATATTTTTTGTCCCATGTGAAACCAAAAGTCAGCGTTCTAACAGACAACATAACTTAGCATTACAATGTGTTTCAGCTGTGCTTCACATACAGTCCATTCCAACATATGCATGGCTATGAGATGCCAAGTGGTGCAACAGAGCGTTGGTATTTTATGACTTATGAATAAGAATGGGAAGGCTACATCTCATTACGTATGCTAATGCTAAGTTAGCAATTAGCTATTACTTGCTATCAAGTATTACATTAAAAGAGAGGCAGTTAAGGGTTACATCTCTTACTGATAAAGTAAAACATTTCTTCATGCATTATAAATTGAATCATTGCTACGTCTCATCTGTTCATTACAGTGTAGCATTTAAGCAGGGTTCAGAAAACCGTTGCGTTGGTGGGTTTGTCTTGTACTAGTGGTGGGTGTGGTTTGTAAGGGCGTGTTGTGTACACTACAAAAGGAATGTGTCTGCAGCTATACAAGTCAAGTTTTTTCAGCCTCCATTTTCACTACGCAGATAACAGTATGGCACCCACTTTCTGTTCAGAAGTGCAAAAGTACAGCCTGTAGTTCACGCAACAGCACAGGAGAGACAGCGAAACCCCACCAGATGACCCATTTTGCGTCACCTGGCAGAGATTCACCATGGGAGGCAGGAGGAGTAGGGACATCTAGGGACTGGTTAGATGGAGGGAAGTTTACCACAGTTCTTTTACACATACTACCCACATTGTTATGATAAAAAGCTGGTTAAAAAAAAAAAAATCAGCGAAGTATCGCTTTAATAGCTGTATTACCAGCAGAGGTGACTCAACAAAGTTTCTAATGAAGAGCTGGTGCTGACTCCACACACACACACACACACACACACACACACACACACACACACAGATGAGCTGTGGGGGTTGAATTGCACTTCACTTTTTTTCAGCTCAGCCCTCTGGAACAAAACTCATCATCCCAAACATCATTTGTGTCTCGCCTCGCTCTCTCTCCCTCTTCATCCCTTCTACTCAAACCAATCAGTGACACAGAGAGGGAGGTCAGTGTGTGTCTCTGCTGAATACTGGAGTCATTATTTAAACTTTTGTATCTCTGTATGAAGTCTGAGACGTCCTCACGTATTGGAGTATAAATAAAATGTCTCTGGGTTTGAATTCACAGCAGCCATGTGTCTGTGAGTTATCAGTTTTATATATGGCATCAATCCTGTTATGAACCTGAACAAATAATTCACTCATTGCCTGATTCAGAGGGGATATAATTGTTTCCTGGTTATGTAATGCATCCATTCATGCTGATTGCTGTCTGGTGCATTGCCTTATTGTTTTTCTGCTTTGTTAGACATAGTGATGTTAAATTAAAGCTCTGCTATGTGCAATTCATGTAAACAAAGACAAAAGTTATCTTTATATTCTGTTTCTTAACTCCTTGTGTGAATCCTTGAGTTGTGTTACACATGTTAAATGCATCTTCTGTTTTCTCATGTTTCTTCACGGCTGTAATTGTCTTCGGCACGAGGCCACAGACCTATGCCTATGACCGAATCACAGCCATGATGATATACAGTACAACATCACTCCCTCTCGTGT
The DNA here is from genome assembly GCF_011397635.1 of Epinephelus fuscoguttatus. NCBI lineage: Eukaryota > Metazoa > Chordata > Actinopteri > Perciformes > Serranidae > Epinephelus > Epinephelus fuscoguttatus. Next base: position 6,583,130 of record NC_064769.1, on the reverse strand, counting down.
GATATTGCTTAAATATACTATATACTTTGGACATATTTAATAATACCTACACATCTTTCAAGACTTGGCTTATTTTTTATATTTGGAAATCATTTCCTGTCTTCTCTGTTTTAAGATTATAGGTGATCGTTGACATTTCACTCTGATGAATAACAACAGTCAAACAGTCCTGCAGATAACTGTCATCACCGTTTCATCTCATATAAAATGAAATAGGCAGGCTATTTCATTCATGGTTCTGATGTTAGTTGTAACAGCCCTGCCTCTTTCACATGAACATACTCGTGGCTGGAGAGGAAAACCCAGAGCTGACTGAGGGAGCTGATAACCAGCTTCATGATACTGGGAATCTTTCCTACCTCTAACTTAAAATGAATGAAAAAATATAATCTCAACTGGGCCATGTATTTGCTTGCTTGAGTGATGGGATGGACTCACTGATTTAAGTCAGTATGTTTACATGACAGTAGAGAAAATTGATTTATTGTGTTTGTCCGACTGACACCGGACTTTTAAAAAACTGAATGTGAACTTGTTAGTCAGACTAAAATGGTACTAAACTAAATTTCTTGAAGTCGGACTAATACACCCAGATAATGCAAATGGAAGTCAAATTACTCCTGCATTTATACAGTCAAATCAGACGTGACGTAATAGGTCAAGAGGAAAAAAAAGGTCCAATACCAACAAGGTGAAAGAGGATATATCGCCACCTATTATAGCGAACATGTTTCAGTCAATAAATCAATTCCCCTCCTGTGCTTGTATACTGGGACAAGGACGGTAGTCCAATTAAATGGCCTAGTCAAGCTATAACCGTAGCTCGACTTAACTGTGCATGTAAGTGTACTGAGCGTGTCCAAGTGAACTCTGATAAACCTCCACATGCAGCAGTATTAGAGACCCTGCACTCCCACACACCTGTTTCCACTTATTCTGGCTAATTAAGCCTCGACTCAAGTTGAATGTGGTTGGAGCTATGCAAGGAATTTTGTGAGGAGGTCACCCCTTTATGGGCCAATAACAAAGACAAAGGTGTAAGCTCTCCCAGCCTAACAGATGCAACTAAATTAATTATAGCCCTGAGAAAAAGTCTATTTAGGCAACACAGGTGCAAACACCAGTGGAGGTGGGTCATGGGTGTATAGGGCCTTCAACAGGCACTTGGAAACTGTTAGACATTATTGGAAACATATAACACAAGTAGACACTAGACTACCCACCAACACTACAAGTGGGACAACTGGAACAGAAGCTGAAGGTGCTTTCAGAAAGTGAGCCAGCAGTACCTTAACTGTTTCTAATGTAGGTTGGTGACAAGGCTGCCACTCATGTGAATGTGAATATCCTTTAGCCACTGCACTGTTTATGATGGCTCAACTTTCTCAACATGCCAGGGCAGCTTGCTGTGTGACCATAGCAACCACAGAAACTATTGCTATGTAAAGGAGCTAATTATACTGTTGTCTGAGCTCTCTGAATGATACTCCTCACCGGCAGAGAACCGTCAGATCAATAAAGAGAAACAGTGTTGGAGCAACATTATTTTAAAAATCAAGTCTGAGCCAAGAAAAAAACAATATAAAACACAACATTTATGGTGCTATTTAGCAAACCTCGACATATTGCCGACTGTTTCCTCTATTTGAAGATATAGACCACTCTATTTAGCTGATGAGATAAGTGCATAGCAGCAGCCCGGTACAGGCTGTAGGCTTGGAGGTAGCAGGGGTGGGGCTAGGGGGTGGCTACTTTGGCTCCAGCCCCGGAGGTTTTCTGAAAAGCCCCGAATGTGAATTTTAAAAAAAAAAATACGTCTCGTGAGTAACATGCAGTACCGGAGTCCAACAGAGAGGCAGCAGCTGTGGCAAAGTAGCCTGCGTACTGCGTAGCCTGCCTGGGCCTGCCCTGAAGAAGAAGTGCTTCCTTGTTTATTATTCTCCTGGGTAACATTTTTTTTCCATGACCGTGGGTGAAAGCGGAGCACTTCCAATTGTCAGTGAACGACCAGTGGTCACGGCGAGTACCCAGATGCTGAAGGCACCCACTCCATGCATTAGAGGTTTTTAGAAAGAGCACACAGGGACAGGCTGATCCCACCAAAATGCAAGGAGGTACAATAAGTCTTTTCTGCCTGCCGCCATAAGGCTTTTTAATGATCAATAGTGTGCAATAATCTGATCTTATCCCCTGATGTGAAATTATCTTAAAAGAATACGCCGACAATTTGAGAGTTATGTCCTTTCTCTATCATTTTCATATTGAGACAACATCATCGATATCTTTTTTGTGTCTGTACGTCTAGTGGCTGGATCTCAGTGGTAAGCATTGCGGCTTAGCTTAGTGAATACAATTGAAGTCTATAGGGGGTCAGTAGCCATAAAAGTGAACAAATAAATGTTACAGAAACCCTGAAGCTGGTATTTCTACACGTGCATTTAAAATAAACATGTTTAAACATTAATTCGAAAAACGAGAGTCCTTTTTAGTCGTTATAGAAGAAGTTTGATACACGGAACTATAGTATGTTTATGCCCTGCGTGGAGGGATACACCGGTGAGCAACAGCTGCAGCTGGCTCTGGGACAGGTACGCTAGGTCACTCGGTAAAAGCAAACAAAGAGACGACACGTACGATCATAAAGGGATATTACTCACTCGACTGAAAGCTGTCCATCAGCTCCTGCAGGCCTGGGGCGTTTTTTCCAGTTTATCTTAGGAACATGAAAAAATGTTTTAATCACCCCAGGAGTGATTGCTGCAAAGTTTTCACTCCTTGTGATGCACTCTCTGTGGTGGTTTTCCTCCCTATGATATATCTCTAGCCTCCCCAACGATGGTAGCACCGAATCCCATTCTGTGCAGCAAAATGATTTCAACTCCGTAGGCATAGATTAGCAAGCCTCGCAGCTACACCACCAATCTTCCCCTGACCTCCATCTCCCCTTGGCCCCTTGCTGTTCTGCTGCCTCTGAGGATTCATCCTCTCTTCTCGCCTGCTCAGCATCCAACACTTGGAGTTCCTCATCTGTATACTCCAGCTCAAACAGGTATGGCTCTGGATCTGTGTCCGCTACAAGAAACTCTTCAAAATTGTGTTCATAGTCGTCCATTGCAGCTACTATAGCCCGGAGATATCGTTAGGCTAAATAAACAACTGAGTTTTGTTTACAGGCTACGTCTGTGCCTGTGCCTGCTCACTGGTGTATCCCTCCACAGATCACAGTGCAGGATGTAAACACATCATACTTCCGTGTATCAAACTTCTTCTAAAACGACAAAAAAGGACTCGTTTTTCGAATTAATGATTGAACATGTTTATTCTAAATGCACATGCAGAAATGTCAGCTTCACGGTTTCTGTAATGTTTATTTTTTCACTTTTACAAGTAGGCTACTGACCCCCTATAGACTTCAATTGTATTCGCTAAGCTAAGCCGCAATGCTAACCGCTGAGATCCAGCCACTGGACGTACAGACACAAAAAAAGATATCGATCATGTTGTCTCAATATGAAATTGATAGAGAAAGGGCATAACTCCCAAATTGTCGGCGTATTCCTTTAACATACTTTTAACTTATGTAACACTGATGCCTTCTTTATTTTATTCCTGAATCTATTTGTGGGTGGCATGGTGGTGTGGTGGTTAGCACTCTCGCCTCACAGCAAGAGGGTTGCCGGTTCGATCCCAGGCGTGGGAGCCCTTCTGTGCGGAGTTTGCATGTTCTCCCCGTGTCTCTCCGGGCACTCCGGCTTCCTCCCACAGTCCAAAGACATGCAGATTGGGGACTAGGTTAATTGGTAACTCTAAATTGTCCATAGGTGTGAATGTGAGCGTGAATGGTTGTTTGTCTCTGTGTCAGCCCTGCGATAGTCTGGCGACCTGTCCAGGGTGTACCCTGCCTCTCGCCCGATGTCAGCTGGGATAGGCTCCAGCCCCCCCGCGACCCTCAAGAGGATGAAGCGGTTAGAAGATGAATGAATCTATTTGTGACTGATTTGCTTTTATTTAGAATGTTGTTTTTCAATCCATTATGTGGTTGCAAGTGACGCTGCTGTAACATAACAATTTCCTGTGAAACTTTGCACAGAGATGCCTCTCCTCATGAGGAACAAATTTGCCTCAACAACCCATAACATATACAGATTTTCCGCCATTTTGAATTTTTTGAAAAACACTTAAAATCGATCTCTTCCTAGGAAGTTCCCTTTTGGCAAAAGTTGGAAAACCTACCAAAACTGAGCTTCTATAAGGCAATGAATATTGCGGGGGGCGTGGCTCATCACATTAAGGTGTAATACATGTAAAGGGTTTTACCGATCACCACGCAACTTTGTAGGCATATGGCCACACATAATCTGAGGGGACAGGCATTGAGGATTGGCATAGGTAGAAGGTGACAAAGCTACTTTTTCCAAAAATTACACCATTAGAATATTCTTTTACAAAGTCGCTTTTAATTGCATTGTATGCATTTACACCACGAGTTAATGTGCACGCGTGTTGATGTATGTATCCACCTCAAACGGACATCAGCCGTAGCCGAGCAGCAGAGTTACACTGTGCACGAGCGTAAATATATGCATCCACTTCAAACAGACATCATCTCAGCTGCAGCCGATAAAGGTAGGCTTATTACTACTTACTTAATTACTTAATTACATTTACACTGCTAAAACGTACACATTGATGTCAAACTGACAAGCTAACCAATTGCCATGTTGTGTAGGTGTATGTGCGCGTGGAAAGTTGCCCCATACCCCTCAATTTTAGATATTGGTCAATCATACTATCAAATTCACAAAAACTCTGTCTGAATACATTGCTCTTCTTAATGGGTTCAGTTGACTATTTAATCTGCAATTTCCTATGACCTGTATCCCAAACACACACCATGTGAAACTGTACATGGGCAACAGTGCACTCAATGGGTATGGACTAGCATGATATAATAATAAAATAACTATGAATCCTGACCTTGGCAGATGATAGACACTCATGTGCAATTGTTTGAGTGCTACCATGCCCTGAAAGTACCTTTAGCATACATCTCAATATGTTTACTGTACTCAGGGCTGCCACCCTCACAGGTGTTTTCTTTTATTTTGCCTGATTACAGGACACTGTGGACATGTACAGACTGTGCTTGATGACATCTTTCTCACTCTCCTAGTACCTGTTAGAGGGACAGTTCATCCTAAAATTAAAAATCCATATTTTTCCTCTTACCTGTATTGCTATTTATCAACCTAGATTGTTTTTGTGTGAGTTGCACTGTGCTGGAGATATCGGCCATAGAGATGTCCACCTTCTCTCCAATATAATGGAACTAGATGGCACTCAGCTTGTGGTGCTTATGGTACCAAAAACTGTCTTTCCAGAAAGCATGACCCGGTTACTCAAATAATCCACAGACCTTGTTGTGAGCAGTTTGATGTGACAACTATTTTCTTTTTACTAAACCACACTACTCCTGGTCAGTGCACCTAAAAAAATGTGTATTGCTCTTAATTCAAATAAACACAAGAAGATTGTGCTCTAGAGAAAGGATCAGCACTCAGTGAATAAACTCCTAAACCCTATGATAAGCTATTATGGCAAGGCTTAACTATACAGACCAGTGAGCAGTGATAACTAACATGTCTTTGGGGTCATCAGGTGGGAACCTCCTTTCACCAGTGTTTCATCTAGTTGATCCATGACACCTCCAGGAGGCTAGACAGTGAGACCTGGCATCCCAGACAGACTCCCCTCATGCCAGGTCTCACTGCTCCCCACACCAACCCAACAACCTCCTTTGCCTTACTTACACATGGCTTTCTCAGCCCAAACAGCACTGCCACCTTCAACCAAACCCAGGCTCCGTATATGCGAGCTCCAGGTAGAGACAGTGCCGATACTACCTTTCCCAGCACATTCACCATACTCTATTACACACGTTAAATAGCATAACTCCAATATAAGCTAAGTTAAAGGAGATAAATAAACTCACAGGATCAGCAAACACACTCACCTTGCACCATGGTCTCAGACAAAAGGGATTCAAACAGGCCACTCCCACACTTAAATAACCTTCCTCTTCTTGGATTTTTTCCTGAGAGGACTAATTGGTGGATCTCTCCACCTGATCTCAACGAGTTGTGTACCCTGCTTAGTAGTTCCCCCTGCTGACCCCCAACTGACATTATTCCTCCTCATCCAAATCCACTAACTAGCTCTGGCTGCTTCATCTGACATTTCCTTCACTGTCTTCAGACTCTGTCCCCGCACTCTGAGTTCCTCCAGGAGCAAGACAGCTGATCTTGCTATGAATCCCTTACACCTCACTTCCACTGGACAAATCCTAGTTTCCATCCTCGCTGCTCAGCTTCTGCTCCTAAGTCTGCATACCTAAGCCTTTTTCTTTCATAGGCTTCTTCCACTGAGTCTTCGCAAGAAACTGTCAGCTCAATGAAATAAACTATCCATTGATTCACTGACCACAACACTACGTGAGGCCTCTGCTTGGTACAAACTATTTCCTGGGGAACAACAAGCTTTCCCCCTAAATCTACTTGCATTTCCCAATCACAAGCACCTTCTAGGTGGCCACACCCTTGCCTCCTTACTAACTTATCGCTTCTGTATTTCTCCCCCTCACGGACAAACTGAATTGCTAAACTCCTATTCTTAAAACCTTCTGAATTTACTGTACCTGTCTTATAGTATATTGCATTTAAATATTGAGAGTTTAAGTTGTAACTTAATGCCACCAGGTGTCAGACAAGTTCTAAAATCTTTAGTTCTGTCACAGCTCAATTACTGTTCTTTGATTTAGTCCAACGCTTCAGTGAAAGAGATAAAGAAATTACAAGAAGCTCAAAACAAAGTGACACGCTGCACATTACAGTCCTCTTATAGAGCTAATGTAAAATATATGCATGACTTGCTGTAAAGCAGAGATCCACCTATGCTTTGTGCATTTTTGTCAGAAATGTACCAGTGACATGATCACAAAGCTATTATGTGAAAGGTTATTCTCTCAGTTTGCTCAGCACAACTATCAGAGACATGGTGTGCAACAGAAAAAAAGGTTCTTGCAACCAAATGATCAAACAAGTATGTTACAGAAAACAGTTGTGTACAGAGCCATGGTCGGGTGACAATCATTACAGTGCATGTTGTTAAAAGAATATTTAGCAACATTTCCTTAAAAAAAAAACGCATCTCCAAACATTTCAGGAACTATACGTGAACTATATTCATACATTATGGAATTAATTAATTTTGTATTTGGCTTAATTTTTATTAAAATGATGACAGTTTCATTTCTTTTCCCTAATCAATGGTAGATTAACAAGATGAGCTGTTTTGTTTGTTGTGTCTCTCTGTGGTAATGTTGTGTCTATTAACATATGTGTGTGGACCCCTGAAAGAATCGCCAATGCTTATGCTGGTGCAATAAAGAGAGATAGATGGAAGCTCCTACTTTGGGACGTCTCATTGTGATTTGTGTCTCTGTTACCAAAGTGAAAAATCAGAAATTGAAGACTTTTTTTTAAACATTCCTTTTGGCTAATGCAGTAAGAAACATAAATCATTGGTTTACCTATCACTTAGTTTAGCTGTAAGTGAGTTTAATGTTTAGACCAACACTGGATATCAGTTTTATCTCTGTTGGTCCAGTACAGATTAGAGGTCCATGTTTAGCCTAGCTTAGCACAAAGACTGGAGTCGGGGAAACTGCTAGCCTAGCTCCACTTCACCACATGCATCTCAGGTGGGGAGGCAACATTTCTCACGGTTTATGATATTCTTTGAAAAATGTATGCACAACAGTTCGTATGATATCCTACACCCTAACATACAGTACAGTTACATAATTAATGTAAAGTTACAGAGTTTGGGTTAGGCAGAAAAATTAATGTGGTTAGGTTTAGAAAAAGAAACATGGTGAAGACGTACCTTAAAATGACTTAAAGTTCACGTTAAGTTCCAAACATGCGACGCCAGGGGAAAGACCCACATGAAAGTCTGATGTTTTTGTGACCTATCCACCACCCAAACCTGCCTCCTGACAAGCACTCATTACTGCTTCTATGTTTACTGCCGTCAATGCAGTGGTCACATGATCGCAGCATTTCAAAATACGTGGGATATGTACGAATTTGGGTGCATTGCTTTTCACAGGAAAACATACAAAAAAATTGTGAAAATAGACAGGGAGGAGATAGATATCGGATAATAAAAATGACTTCAACAAAGCATTCTAGACAGACTGAAATATGATTGCTCAAACCACCAGAGACACATTTCTGCAAGATGTTGAAAAGGAAAAATGCATCCATTTCTTTAAGAGACCAACATTATCTTTATGCTCCCAAATGTATCTATGGCAGGAAGTGCTCTGTGGAAATCACCACTCACGGGTCTGTCCCCTGTGATAATGGCTGCTGAAGTGATGCTGAAATTAGCTGTTCTTCTCCCTGTCTCATTACAGCAACAGGATAAAAGGTTGCTCCAGTGACTTTAATATTTACAATAATACTGAAGGCGCACTGAGTTCAAACAATGAATGACCATTAAAGTGCAACTTGCAGGTTAAATTTTTTTAAAAATTTATACATAACCTTGTCTGAAAATTACCATATGAGAAGTTAATTCAGAATTTATTATGGTTTACAGAACATAAGGGCACAAATTCAGAGGAAAAAGTGTGTCTTTTTAGCTCTTCTTTTAAAACGTTTTTTTTTCAACATCGCCTGATACTACGTCACAAGAGGGACTCTGCGTCCTTGACCCTGCCTCTGTCCAATGCGCAGTAGTAGGTGGTAGTGAGTCTGAGCGGTAGTAAACTTGTGAGTTAGTATTTTTTTTGGTTGTTAACAGTGCATTGGGGTATGTGCGGGGCCACGAGCCGGGGCTATGTGCGAGGGCAGGTGGGCTCCGTGGAGAGGGAGGCCTCCGTATTTGAGACGGGAGTGGGTGGCGTGAGGGTTGATGGGCAGTGTGAGGCATGTTATGTCTGGTCTGGGTGTCAGATTCTCCACCAGAGCCCAGAAGGCATCCACGTCCCTGCAGCACATACTCTCCACAGCTGAGGACATGGGCTGGCAGTTCCCACACAAGCACCTATCATACAAAACATTATCAGGAAATCTTCGTATCTCTCTCTCTCTCCTTCTCTCCCCTGTGGACATCAATACACCGTAATGCGGAGTTATAACACACATAGCAAGATACGTCTGATACAAGCTGATATTTGCCCATTAGTTTCTGTTATGGGTAAGTTGCATTAGTTATCTAATACTGGCAGAACTATTGGTAGCTTTGTTATAACCTAATACGTGATGGCAAACTTAATGTTGTGATGTGAACACAGCATTCGACATCGTTAGCTGTCGTTAGCTAACGCTGGTCGCTCACCAAGACACCTGCCCAGTTCTCCACTGGTTCTCCTCACACCACAACTCTCTTTCTCCCTGTGGCTGTTATTTCTCCTAACCCTGATCTGTTCCTGGTCTCTTGGACACCTAGCAGGCTCATAATCATAAGCCTGTGGGCCGTCATATGCATATGAATGTACATTTTCAACCTCTTCAGTCTCAAAACTAGTACTGGGATCCATGTTTATTAATGTTACACTCAATCGAACTCGGCTGGACTCCCTTACACTACGTCACTTCCGGTTAGTGGGTTTTTAGATGCGGAAGCAAAATTCTCTCACAAAAACGACCCCAAAAGTCACTGTAGTGTGTATATGTTTTGGTTTTTGTTTTAATCGAGTTTCTACATCATTTTCCTACACATTTATTCACCATGGTCTCCAACCAGCTCCAAAGTTGGGCTTTAAGTGGTATGTGAGACACCAGTGATCTGTATGGGTGACAGAGTGGCATGTGAAGACAATAGAATTTTGTGTCACTCATAATAAATACAATTTATCATGTGTTCACTTATCGATATTTATAAAGGGCACATTGTTCCTCCTCAGAGGTTTTTGGCAGTTACCATACAGTCATTGTCTATCCAAAATGTGGACTATTTCATTGAAAAAAAATATGTAAATGTCATGTTGGCACAAGAGGAAAAGTCAGGGGATCACCGAAATCACCAGGATTCAAATTCATCTTCTGAGAACCACAAATGTCTGCACCACAGCACATTGCAATCCATCAAATAGTTGTTGAGATATTTCAGTCAACGTTGCCTTCAACAAAATGATCATTCTATGACTTAAAGGGTAACTTAAGTATTTTCCAACCTGGACCTTGTTTTTGTGTGACTAATGGCAACAACAAGTTTTGAAACTGGTCCAGTACTGAGCCAGGGGCTGCAGGCAACAGCCACAAAATGTAACCCGGTTGAGGCATTTGTGCACTTTCATTATGCGTCCTCTGGAGGTGCTTGTTTTTGCCACTAACAGGCTTTGATTGTTATTTTAAGTGCCTGACAACATTATGGAAAGGATCTCTACTATGGTGGACCTTTTTATTAAAGAGTAAGATCTCTAATACATATTCCAAGACTGAAAAGAAACAGGGAGAAGAAAACAATCTTATTTTACCTGTCCCTCTCTTGAGACACAAATAATCAGAAGATGCAGGGGCAGACTGGCCATGTGTGTGTTCTGGAGAATCACAGAAAGGCCAGTACTCCAGGATGGCTGGCAGCCTCCACGCGGGGAAAAAAAAACTGCAACATTTAGAGAGTGAAGCCACTAAATGTCACGAACTAACTGAAATGTTCAGCAGGACAGCCAGCAGCAGCAGCACTGCAGCACAAGTTCATTTTAATATTAGCAGCATCCAAGAAGTGAGTGAAGAAGTGAGTGTTGAGGCCGGGACTCGAGGGAGCCAGACAGCTGTGCACCCTCAGCATGGTAGAGCCACCTGTGATGATGAGGGACAGAGAGATGAACTGGTGGAAGTTCCACAGACAGGTACAGAGCAAGTAAGTATGGAACATGAGAGAGGGAGAAAGAGAGTTACTTGCTAGGGCTGATGTTAGCAAATGTTATTCAGGTTGCTACATTTTTATCTACACCCAGTTTGTGTTGCTCATTACAATGCAAAAAATGAAATGAAATAATGATTACAGTAGTTAAAACAGCTCCACTAAACGTTTTAGAAATATATAAAAAAAAAATAGTTTCTGATAATACTTACAAACTTTGAAGGCTTTGAATACAGAATTTAAATTTGTAGTGGTGTATTTTCATTAAAATGTGGTATTAGTATCAGTGCAGTAAGATTAATTACTGCATAAATTAATTAAAATTATTAAATAATAAAGTAATTTTTGCATGGAATAGATGATAGAATATGCTGTATGCATAAAACCTGTTTTTTTTTAATCCATTCCATCATTTGTTTATTCAGGTTGAGCTTAGACCGAGGGCAGAGGATGACACCCACTCCAGCTCAACCTTACATTACTTTAAGCGCCCCAAGTCAGACAGTCACAGCCTAGAAGTTTTTTTTCTTACCACCCTCAGAAGAAGACAAAATACCTGACAGTAAAGAGAGTGTTTAAACACAAAGATGGCACAGACAGAAATGGCTTACATACTGTGAAGAGAACCAGATGGTATAGTATCATGAGTCACAATTAAAGTATTGTGACACCCATGCCAGGGTCTGATGAGTTTCCGCACACCAATTGTTGTGGGCCGGGCTGAGTTAAAGTCCAGGGCTGTTTTTTAGGCCCAGTCCGTCCCTGAGAAGATGGTCTGTCAGTTGCAGTTAATAACCAATACTACTGACAGTAACTTTAGGAAAAGAAAAACTAAATAAATAAACAGAATAACCAAGAGCCATACACAAGGCAAATACACAAACAACCCTTTAAATCATTTTTGAGAGAATTCCACCACTAAAGTACACATCTGTTTTATTGTTGTCTGTGCATAGTGGTGCTTGAAGTGATTTTTTTCTTTGCTACTTGTCCTCTGAAATAAAAAACAAACAGCTTTTGTAAATATTCTGTTAACAATCTGCATTTTGCGCTACACATAAACTAATAGTGTCCGTAACTCAACTAAGTCTTTAAGTTTCAATAGTCCTGACTTAATAAAGAGTCTGTTGGTGTGTTCTTTTGGATCTACAGTATGAATAATTGTTACTGCTCTTTTCTGTAATATGAACAATAGCTTCATATTACTCATATATGTGTTGCCCCACACCTCCACACAATAACCAAAGTATGGCAAAATAAGTACAGTACAACAGTGCAGAATTTTCACTGCCTTGAAGTCCAACACATACTTTGATTTGTTTTCATTTAATCTTTTTTGCGATTAGTAAAAACCAAAAACTTAGTTTTAATTACAATTCAGGATAGGCCTACATCAAAATCATCAAATCATCTTTTCAGTTTGACCATTTCTAACTGGGTTAATTAAGGGCTTATTTCAGTCGAGTAGTATTATTGGAACAGTGAAAGACAAAACAAGATAGCTTTTGTGAGTTTCAATTTTCCATCTGTCAACTTTAGATGAAGTGTGTGTGTTTTACGGTGATAAAAACTGAGTCTGGTGGGTTTGGCAATGGCAATATCCAGGGCTGTTTCCGGTTAAACAAAAAGGATCTTACTTTTTGACAGAAAGAACTATTTGTGTAGGTATCCTTTCCACAATGTTGTCAGACACTTAAAATACTAATCTGAGCCTGTAAGTGACAAACGAAGCACTTTTAGTAGATGTAAATTGATTGTGTGAAAGTGGTCACATTTCTCACCTGTTGAGCAGCTGCTGGCTGGAGTGTGCTAGCTCAATACTGGACCAAAATAGTTGTTTCTATTAGTCACTCAGACACAAAAACATGGGGAAATAGGGTCCAGGATGAAAAAAAAAACTAAAGTTACACTTCAGTCAGTTGATAAGAATCACCTGAGTGTACTATTTAACAAATGCCAATGGATTATGGGTTGCTAACACACCTAAATTTGGATGAAAAAGGAAAAAAAGTTCAAGGCACAAAGATATTAATAATCATAGGCTAAACTTTATTTGTATGGCACCTTTCATACAAGAAATGCAGCACAAAGTGCTTTACAATAGCTAAATGTAGTTTTATAACTAGGTTCGGGAACAAAGACCACACCTCGAACACATCCCATTTCCGCCCAACAGTAGTCAAACACACCTGGGCTGCATCCCAAGTCTCTTACTTTTATAGTGCTACTGCTAGCTCCTCGCTTGAACCGGAAGTTGTTCGAGGTCCGCCATCTTCTAGGCCGTCCCAAGTCTCTTATTTGTGCAGCGAGGAGGTAGTGCTAGGAGCTAGCAGCAAGCTTTAAGCAGCTACGAGCTAGGATGGTTGAGAGCTTCCTATCCGGAAGAGTTTTTCAGCTGAACACCATGACGTATAAATACCCGCCCCCTACGCCTGGATCATTTGAACGAGATCACGGAGAAACAGCGCAAGTGTACCTGTTACATGCATTCTTTGCAATGAAATGCTGTAATTCACATGCCTACGTGACTACAAAGAGTAACATTAATGATATTTCGTGCAAGACTGTCATGTTGTTATTAAGTTTATTTCACTCACAACCCGTTGCGTTGTTCAGCGGACTGTCGGTGATGTGTGGCTGTTAAACGTGCAGCTGCTCATGTCCAGAACCACACGTGTTGATATAACACCACGCGCACACACACAAACACATTTGCCCATCATTAATTGTCCTGCATGTCATGTGAGTGGAATGTTTAATAGCTTGTAGGTAATATTAATTAGCCTGTTAATATTAATATTAATTAATATTATTACTGTCATTACCGTCTGCCCTGCATCTCTCTCTGTCACTGTCTCTCTGTCTCTGTCTGTCTGTCTGTCTCTCTCTCTTTCTGTCTCATTGTGTCATATGGATTACTGTTAATTTATTATGCTGATCTGTTCTGTACGACATCTATTGCACGTCTGTCCGTCCTGGAAGAGGGATCCCTCCTCAGTTGCTCTTCCTGAGGTTTCTACCGTTTTTTCCCCGTTAAAGGGTTTTTTTGGAGAGTTTTTCCTTATCCGCTGTGAGGGTCATAAGGACAGAGGGATGTCATATGCTGTAAAGCCCTGTGAGGCAAATTGTGATTTGTGATATTGGGCTTTATAAATAAAATTATATTGATTGAGGTAGACTGACAGGTCTGATGTCTCAGCAGCTGACTTGTTGAATGATGGCGAGTGGATTTAATAATAGTGATGATAATGATGATGATAATAATAATAATGATAATGATGCTCATCACAGTGACAGTGGTAGGGCTACATACCGTTCTTTAATTGCCACAAACTTCGGCAAATGACTCAATAACAATGGTAATACATGCAAAAGTGTGTGACCAAATGCTAAACCGACAATGCTCGCTCCTAGCTCTAGCTCCTCACATTTTTCCTAGGTGGGAGGGGCTAAACAGCTAGCAAAGTCAGCTAGGTAAGATAGCTAGCAGTAATTTAAGAGACTTGGGATGTACCCCTGATGCATTCCCTTTCCCTTCGACACATTTCTCACCCCGACCGACGTGCACTTCACGTGTAACCACAGGCTTACCTCAATCTAAAAGTAAGGCAAACTCTAGTTTTTATTGTATCAATTAATCAACTCACCAGGGATCCAGAGCTGCAGAACAATCCTTCTGATCTACACAAAATCCACCCGAGGGCGATTAGAGTCATATCTTTCCTGCAGCAGTCAGACTACAGACAAACTTCCAGGCACAGCCGCAAGCGTTCCGCGGCTCCCATACCTCGGCCTCGCCAGCTCCTCCATTCCACCTGTAACTCTCTCCGACTCCGGATCGATCCTCTTCTCCATCCACGAGGGTCAGGAATCGCGGTCGCCATCGACGCTGCCGCGCATGCACGTTCTCCACCTGTTCCCAACGATCCATCACCACGCGCTCACGGCGCGGCCTTCTCCACGCAATAGCATTCTCCACATCACAATCCAAACCGGACGTCAGAGACCAGGCGGCGGACAGCCTCCAACACGTCCCGAAAAGAAAAGAAATTCCTTCCAACTGCAGCCACACAGCTGGGTTCCAACGCCGCTTCATTAAACACCACATCTATGTAACTGCCGGCAGCTGGGGATCCCCTGAAACATCCACGCTGCGATCGCCGCCCGTGACGTCACAGACTCCCGCCCCTCAAGGGCAGCAGCCAGTACCATTAGCTCCTAATAGCAGGGAGCCAGGTTGTATGGTTTCGAGTTTTAAATTACTCATTGTCATATGCAATTAGAGCAAACAATTGTTGGTTTGTTTGGCAAGGTTCCCTCTATCTATGCTCAGTTAATACGCATTAAGGGAAATCTTTCAAGTAGCCACTGCTCATTTAATTTGTACAAAGGGAAACCACACAAGTAAAACAAACAAACAAACTATAACCCAATAGGCCCGTTTCCACCGCAGGAACTTCGGGGTAATTTTACGGGGCCGGGGCCGTTGGTGCGTGTCTCTACCGCAGGAACCACCCCCGAAGGACAGAGTTCTGGAACTTTTACGGGGGCTAAACAAGTCCCTGCCTCGGACTCAGAACGGCCCTGAAAGACTCCTGGCTGGGGCTTGGGATTTACTTGGTGCTGGATATACTTGGATATACTCAAGGAGGGATGTGATGTCAACAGTATTTTTAAAACTCAGCAGACGAGGGTTAGCTCGTTCATATAACTTCCGCCGCCATGTAAAAAAACTCACTAAATGGCCCGTGAAAAAAATATGTTTTCCAGCGGATATCTTAGTTACAACATGGTTGAGCTAGCAAAGCAGTTTTGTGTTGATATGTGTGGTATGTTTTCAGTTATGGGAAATCACGATGTCTAGAAAGCATCAGTGGCTGCTGCTGACAGGGACAGCTAACAGCAGAAAAGCTAACACCAGGACGTCATCTGTTAAAAGCCTCCCGTTGTCGGATTCGACATGAAACTACTCCAGTTCGCTCAATCATGTTGTAACTAAGACATCCGCTGGAAAAATATTTTTTTTCACAGGCCATTTAGTGAGTTATTACAGACACCGCTAAGGGCTAACAGCTAATGGCGTCCCTACGTCGCCCCGGTAAATGGTCGCGCAACGATTACGTCACATCCAGAGCCCGGTAAATTTACAGGAACCTTCCTCGTACTCCGCTCTCAGTGGAGACACATAGTACATAGTACCAGGAACTTCTTCAGTGGAAACGGGCTTACGTGTTTGCCCTTTCTCAGATCATTCCATCATTCTTGTCATCTCTGCATTCAAAGGCTTCATCACATTGTCACTGCCATCTAATCAGTTCCACAACCGGAAAACCTTCCATCAGCTTCACAGAAAGCCAACGTAACGATCTTGTCCAAAGCACACCCTTAGCCCACCTTACTAGCCAGCGTTAGATCCCCTTTTTGTCTTAAGACGTCACATTCATTCAGTTTTACCATGCATTGCATCCATAAAATGATAATAATAATGATTATAATGATAATAATAATAATAATACATTAATAATAATAATAATAATAATCATAATAATAATGATAATAAACAATTCTTTCTCCACCCCCAACAACCTATTCGGAACCGGCTTTCCATTAATCTAGCCACCAGCAGTTGCAAACCGCTACATACATTCTCATGTTAACCAACACTTGCAAAAGGTTTCTGCTCTTACAGCAAACGCTTGCCACAGACTTCCGACCTTCCTAGCCCTGCATCCATTCTCTTCAGGCTACTCAAGCCCCCCAGCAAAGAAAATCAACGCAGCCTCCGTGGCTGGTGACTTTCTGCAGTGCTCCTAATTCACCCGATTGCATCTACCCTCCACGTCGTCCCAGTTTCGTTATGCAACTTCATACTTCTGACTGTCTCTCGTTCTCACCCCTGAGAAATAAATCAATGCAGCCTCTGTGGTTGGTCACTTCCCGCAGTGCTCTGAATTCGCCCCAATGCATCTTCGACCCTCTACTTTATCCCAGTTTTTTCTAACACAACTTCATACTTTTGACTCTCTCTCATTTTCACTCTCAGAAGTAAATTAATGCAGCCTCCGTGGCTGGTCACTTCCCGCAGCGCTCCAGATTCACCCCAATGCATCTACCCTCCACTTCGTCCCATTTTCGTTACGCAACTTTGTACTTCAGACTGTCTCTCGTTCTCACCCCTGAGAATTAAATCAATTCAGCCTCCGTGGCTGGTCACTTCCCGCAGTGCTCTGAATTTGCCCCAGTGCGTCTTCGACCCTCCACTTCATCCCAGTTTTTTTTTTTTTTTTTTACGCAACTTCACATTTTTGACTCACCCTGGTTATCACTCTCCAAGTAAATTAACGCATCCCTCATCCATTCGACCCTCAACCTTCATCCCTCATCCCTTCATCCCTCATCCATTCGACCCTCAACCCTTCATCCCCACCCCAATTCAGCTACCCTCCACTTCGTCCTAGTTTCCTTACGCAACCTCATGCTTCCAACTGTCTCTCGTTCTCACCCCTGAGAAGTAAATCAATGCAGCCTCTGTTCCTGGTCACTTCCGGTAGTGCTCTGTATTCACCCCAATGCATCTACAACCCTCCACTTTGTCCCAGTTTATCTAACGCAACTTTATACTTCCGACTGTCTCTCGTTCTCACTCCCGAGAAGTAAATCATCGTAGCCTCCGCGGCTCGTCACTTCCTGCAGTGCTCCGAATTTCCCCAATGCATCTTTGACCCTCCACGTCGTCCCAGTTTTTGAAACACAACTTCATACTTCCAACTCTCTCTCATTCTCACTCCTGAGAAGTAAATCAATGCAGCCTCCACCGCTGGCCACCACATTCACTCCCACATTTGCAACAGTCGTAACCATTTTCTCCTCCCAGACCCTTGTATATCCGTCTCAGACAAGCATTAATGGACGACCTCCTGCCCCATGTTTATCCCCTTCTCTCATTCGTTTATCAGTCCTCAACATTTTGTAATCAATAAACTCAGCCACCCCAACCCCTTCGTCCACAACCCACAAAATGTACCCTGTCTCTACAGCAGCCATCCTTTTGGGGGCACGATTGCATTCACTTAACATGTTATTCACACAGACACTCACCGTGGCCTCAGACCTGTACCAATCCATCAGTCTGAGTGTCCCATATCCTCAATCGGCGACTCTTGCTTTCCCGTTATTAATTCCAGAAATTCTGACAATTGGCACCAGCCTCTGACCTTTCGACTGTTTACTTGGGTTGTCTCTTCGTACGGAGGCACTGTAACCGTTTATAGGCAGAAAATTCTTGACCACATTAAAATTGCAGAGCGCCGTCGTCTTTAGTAAACATCACACATATGCAATATGATTTGAAACTCCCATGCATTCTTGAAGCTCTCTTTGGGGCTCTATCCGAAGCCAAGCTCACGAAGAGACAACTCCCCACTCAGTCTCACTCCCGGGATCCCTCCTGTGTTTCTTCCTTTGACTCAAAACATTTATCACCATGCTCGCCTGCTACCCTTCATCCCACATCCATCAACCCTTCATCCCTCAACCCTTCATCCCTCATCCCTCCATCCCTCATACTTCATCCCTTCATCCTTTTGACCCTCAACCCTTCATCCCTCATCCACTCGACCCTCAATCCTTCATCCCTCATCCCTTCATCCCACATCCCTCAACCGTTCATCCTTCATCCCTCATCCCTCATCCATTCGACCCTCAACCCTTCATCCCATAATCCATCATATGCAATAAATCATTCAAAATCTTTATTTTATTGGTGTGGTCTTTGTTAGTGAAATGTAGTTTTATAACTAGGTTCGGGAACAAAGACCATGCCTCAAACACATCCCATTTCCACCCAACAGTATTTAAGCACACCTGATGCATTCTCTTTCCCTTTGACACATTTCTCACATCCCACCCACCCAATCCCATCTTGCCTCTTAATCTTTTTCTCTGCTCCTTTCTGCATACAGGAACCAGTTGGGGCTCTATCTGAAGCCAAGCTCACGAAGAGACAATTCCCCCACTCAGTCTCACTCCCAGGATCCCTCCTGTGTTTCTGCCTTTGACTCAACACGTTGATCACTGTGCTCGCCTGCTACCCTTCATCCCACATCCCTCAACCCTTCATCCCTCAACTCCTCATCCCTTCACCCACTCGACCCGCATCCCTTCATCCCTCCATCCCTCATCCATTCGATCTTCAACCCTTCATCCCTTAATCCATCATATGCAATAAATCATTCAAAATCTTTATCTTATTAGTGTGGTCTTTGTTAGTGAAGGGCATTATAAGCACCAAGTGCTTCATGTGAAAATGGACATAATGCTACCCTTCATCCCTCATCCCTTCATCCCACATCCCTCAACCCTTCATCCCTCATCCCTTCATCCCACATCCCTCAACCCTTCATTCCTCATCCCGTCATCCTTTCGATCCTCAACCCTTCACCCCTCATCCACTCGTCCCTTGACCCTTCATCCCTCATCTCTCCATCCCGCATCCATTCGACCCTCAACCCTTCATCCCATAATCTATCATATGCAATAAATCATTCAAAATCTTTATCTTATTGGTGTGGTCTTTGATAGTGAAGGCCATTATAAGCACCAAGTGCTTCATGTGAAAATAGACAATGGACGTAACACAGACAAGGCAATTCAATATGAAAGGACATTTAAAACAGTTTAAAACATGGATTAACTGATTCATAGAATGATAGAGTTGTAAAACTATAAATCATAAAATCAAGTAAGATTTTAAAAGAGCTGCAGCTGCATGTAGCATAAATAGAAAGTAGATGTGTCACATTAAACAGCTGAGAGTGGGACCCAAAAGCGAGACTCGGAGACAGGAATCAGTTAAAGGTGCTTTAATTGAATGTTGTGGTAGGACTCCGGGTGGAGCGGTGAAGCCGGTGAGTGCAGGGTCCGTGCAAACCGGGGAGCCACCGGTGAGGAGTGTGTGTGTGGGAGGGGGGGAGCCGGCTGGATGGCGAGGCAGTGCAGTGAGGCAGGGTGGAGAGACGAGGTGGTGGGGCACAACGGTGAGGCACGGTGAAGGACGTGAGTGGATCCAGCAGGCGCAGGCAGAATGTAGGCGAGCGAGGTGGATTCCTGATCACAGAAGAAACAAGGTAAGTCACAACAAAACAGCAACAGGAAACACTGGCAACAAGATCACTGAAGGAGTCGAGAGTCTGAACACCGTATACCGCGTGGGAAACTAGACGATCTAACGACGAGTGGCTGGAGAGACCGGGCATTAACTGAGACTGATGAGAATGAGGAACAGGTGCGTAGCCTGCACACCTGCTGGCTCGCTGGACCCGCCCCTAGGAGAGAGGGAGACACAGACACGGGGGAGGGGAGACACACTGGGAACACAGACTCATGACAAGATGCATAAAAAGAAAGCGTTTCAGACCTGTATCAGTTAAGTCAGAGCTAGTTAAAGGCTGGCATGAACAGAAACATTTTTAGCTTTCTTTTAAAAATATTTAGCGAGCTGGGTTCCCTGATATCTATAGTTAGTGTGTTCCATAGCTTTGGGGCATAACTGACAAAGGCTGCATCTCCGATCTCCTTCCAGTTGTTGCTGAGAACCTCTGGTAAACCAGCAGCAGATGATCACAGTGTTCTTGGAGGCAAATAGTTAACAACAGAGTTAGCAATGTAGCTTGGTCCCAGCCCATGTAGGGCTTTGTATACAAGGAGGAGGAGCTTAAAATCAATTCTTGATGTAACAGGAAGCCAGTGCAGAGCAGCTAAGACTGGCCTGATGTGCTCTCTCCTCTTGGTTCTGGTAAATAGCTGAGCTATTTTGAATGAGCTGAAGTCTCTCAGGGGTGTTCTGGGGAGGCTGGTAAAAAGTGCATTACAGTAGTTGAGTCGGCTTGAAATAAAGGCATGAATCAATTTCTCTGCATCTTTTTGATGTACAAATGGTCATACCTTAGCTATGTTTCTGAGGTGGAAAGTGATGTTTTTGTCACTTTTTAATGTGGGACTTGAAGCTTAGATTGGTACATTAATACACATTGTTTTCATCAGCTTTACTATTTAAAGACGTCACAATGTCAGTAATGCATTGGTACCTGTAAAGTCCTTTTGCAGTGATAGTGTCTAGTCTATTCAAGTCATCGGCATCAAACGTCGGAAAGCTTATAGTGATTCACAGTTGACAGTGCTTCAGAGGAGAAATGAAAAATGATGAAACAGAATGATTAAAAAAAAAACAATCATATACAATCAGTACACACAGGCCCAAAGAATTATTTTGTGTATTAGTTTTAGTTTCTCAATTTTTAGGTCCAAATGTGTAATGGTACCAAGTATGCACACGTGTCTAACTTTGATACTGTACAAGAGACCAGAGTCGGTGCTCCGTCACAGACTGGCAGTTAAAGATAACTTCTGTTGCATCACTGTTAAAATGTATCAGAGATCCTCACAAAAGATAATACTGTGCCATAACCATAGTATTATTAACCAAAATTGTACTGTCTGCCAGGTGCCATATTGCAGATATAAAAAATACTAATAATAGAAATGCATTGGACATAATCAGAATAATCCAGTAACTATGTTATTTTAGGCAACTGGTTTGTCAGGAAACAGTAAATAAGTACTGCAAGTTAAACCACTGTGACACAGTCTGTACATTCTGCCTCCCAGTCCCAGCTCTCTGCACCTATCCAGCAGATGCCCTCAGACTTTTCAAACCACAAAATATGTTGTTTGTAACTTCCTTTTACAACGACACATAAGCTTTTTCTGATCTGAGGCTCCTATCAGCAGGACACAAGGAATGTGTTTGTGCCTTTCAAAGCTGTTACTGCTGAAAAATAAACTGTTTTCTGCTTTCACACAGCTGCAATGCAGTTAATGTTGTTTAGGGTTAGGCACAAAAAAAACCTTAGGGGTTAGGAAAATGACATGGTTTTAATTTAAAATAATTTAGTTCAGGCAATGTCATCATGGTTGAAATAATCCATACTTGATTAAAGGGATAGTGCACCCAAAAATGAAAATTCAGCCATTATCTACTCACCCATATGCCGATGGAGGCCCTGGTGAAGTTTTAGAGTCTTCACATCCCTTGCAGAGATCGTGGGGGGAGTGGCTAGCACACCTAATGGCAGACGGTGCCCCAGACTAACGTCAACACAAACACAAAATTGAATCCACAAAGTATCTCCATACTGCTCGTCCGTAGTGATCCAAGTGTGCTGCAGCCCCGACATAAAAAGTTGTTTTGAAAAACGTCATATGAACTCTGTTTTTAGCCTCACTGTAGCCTGTAGCCCTGACTGCTTCTCTGTGCTCCGTGCACATGTTGCCCCTAGCACCAACAGGAGGCTTTGTGTTGTAGCTTGCCAAGAGAAGTCCACACACAGTTATTAGTACTTTTATAAGATCTGTAGGCTACTTCTTCCACCTCTGCATTAGCGTAATGTGTGGACACCCATTTACTGAACCTGATTTCTCATCGGAAAAGCCGATCTCCAGAACTATGTCCCCCCTAAGCAATATCTTTTTTGTCAGGGTTGTAGGTCATAAAGCTTGGGATATTTCTCGACCTCAGCAACTAGTCTCTCCTCATTCATTCATCATGTTCAAACAGACAGTGCTGCTGCTACGGCACTGCTGCAGAGCTGTCTGCTGTTATGACGATGGTATTTACACAATTAAAATCAGTACTGCACTAATTTATGAAGCCAGGGCCACTGCATTGTCAAAGGAAATATTTATATTTTTTCATATTTGAGACAGATATAGACATTGAAACTACAATGAAATGTGGTACACTGTCAATATGATTATCAAAAAATTATTATTTCTGCTGAAAACCAGGTGCGAGAGGTGAGATTCCGGATCTCGAGATGTTCCGCAGCTGAGCCGTGTCTACACACTGCATCTTATGTGCATAGTGTGGCTACTCTAACCTGTTAACAGAGCCGCTGAAAAACAAGACAGAAACAAACAAAATAGGAGGTTCTGCACTGCTGATGTAGGTAGTGTGGCCCAGGCCTAAATCAGGAGTGTCGAGCTTGGAAAAAGGACATTGGCATCAAGTGTCATCGGGCACCATGTCTATCAGCACCAGTGCTCATGTGGGGGTTTTACATGGGAAAAAAACAGGGGTAGACACTGTTTAGCAAAGGTGTGTTTTGGCCTTGAGGGTCTTTATAAAACTAACTTGTTATATTTTTACAGATAACTAAATAAGAAGAAATTAATTAAATTTTAAAGACATGCAATAAATCAACAACAGCTCACAAGGGAAAATCATTTTCTTTGTTGTTTTAGAAATTTACAGCTGTATCTTGAAGCTGCATCCCTGCTCCATCATTGTTTACACTGTTTTGAACATCTCCTCAGGCTCCCTCTCCTCTCTCAGATGGATCCATTCTAGTCTCCACACTCTGCAGCTTAATTGATCTGACTGCCTTCACTTGGCCCGCTGATTAATTGCGCTCTCTGCCAGTGTTTCAGGTTTGAGATGAGACAGAGAGAGAGGAGAGCAAGCGAGGGCGTTTTGATGAAGAGGAGTCTGAAAACACAGCGCAGCGAGAGAATAGAGAAAGTTAGTGCAGTAAATGGAGTTCAGGAACTCCATTATGAGTGTGATTACAGCTGCGTATGATAAAACGTCTCAGAATGGAACCAGCAGTGACAGACAGCTCCTCTTCTTTTCTAACGTTGTGCAAAGTGAGTGGTGGTGTCATTAGCAGTGCAACTCCCAAATACTACATAATGAATTTACTCTTCAGTTTAAAGTTGATTTGATAAAGACGAGTTTGATTCAGCAAACACTGACATCATTTTGCACAAAGTTCGTCATTTAGCATTTGAACAAACACAAACATGCTCTTT
The DNA here is from genome assembly GCF_011397635.1 of Epinephelus fuscoguttatus. Classification (NCBI taxonomy): domain Eukaryota; kingdom Metazoa; phylum Chordata; class Actinopteri; order Perciformes; family Serranidae; genus Epinephelus; species Epinephelus fuscoguttatus. The sequence continues at coordinate 6,559,328 of NC_064769.1, read as the reverse complement.
ACCTCTTGGGGCAAACTTCTAAGTCCAAATTCTTAAACAGTCTTTGAAGAAGTGAGGACTGGACGAAATGTCCTTATTTTCTAAAATGTGCTCACTTAAAAAATATTCATTAAAAGATGCCCTCACTTTCCAAAATGTCCCCACATGCCAAAAACGTTTTCCCTCAAATTAAAAAATATTTACACTTACCGATTCTATTGTGTTCATTGTCTACAAATGTCCACAATTTTCACAAATGTCTTAGTTTCACATTGCCAGATCTATCTCCACAGTGCTGTGTCAGCACTAGGGAAAGGTCTGAAACCATATAATCTTTCTGCTAAAGGGGAAAGAAATGCTCTGGCTTGTTTTTGTTACTCTAAGCCAATCACCGTTATCCTGGGCAGCGCTAAGTCCAGGATACAGCCATGGTGCTCTTGCAAAATAGTGTCGGAGGGGGGCATACACTGGCTAACCATTAGCATATTGTAGCTAACATTACCGAATGGTTATTGGTGTGAGTTTGTTGGGACCACTTAAAGGCTCCATGTTGGATGTTAGTACTGCTGTTGGGTTAGCTTGTGCTAACGGGGCAGACTCAGAGAGAGTCTGGACAGGAGGAGAACGGCTCTGTTGATGGTGTTTGCTGATCCGGCAGGGAGTCGGCATGGTCCAAGATCAGACCCCCAGTGCAGAAAGGATTGTATTCAGGTATCGTCTGACTGGAGATGTTTCAAAAAGATGTGGCAAATCAACTCCCAGTGGCTGTGTCAGAAAACAGATAAACATCACGCATCAGAGTCCTGCAACACAAAGTCTGGGCTTTTCCGAGATGTGTTCACAAAGATCTTTACAACAATTCATCCAAAGAACAAAGAAGGCATGTCTTATTGCACTATCCAAATCCTCATCAAAACTTGCCATTTTTAGTGTGTAACTTGACAGCTCAGAGGTTGTTGTTATTGTTTCCCAGCGAAGGGGATTTTGAAAATGGTTACATGCAGATAGCAGAAGGGAGGGGGAATGCCAGCCTAAATAGTCAGCTGTTGGCAGACTTATAGTCTACATCAGGTGAACCAGATGACAAACTTCCTCATAAATCTGCAGTTCCTCTAATGGCAAAAATCAAAACTTCTCTCAAATACAAAATCATTGCAGTTTCTACACAATCACTTCAGACATTTTATATTTTTCTGATGTGAGTCTGAGGGGAGATTTTTAGTTTAAATGTTCCATTAAAGGGATATTAATGGAAAAGGTTGGATTATTTTTAATATTACAATAAATTCCCCCAAATAGACCCAAAGCAACAATAATTTCATTTCTGCTAATAGCCTAACTATCTGTGTAGTCTCAGACTGACATGGCCTGATGCCATAGAACTGATCAGAAACACTTAAAGAGACTGAGTGATAACTGTGCACAACTTGAGGTAAAACAGAGGTTCCTGTTCTGCAGACATAGTTTACAAGAAATGCCTTGTATGTTTTTTCGTAGTCATTCAGTATGTGGTTTGTTTTGACTGTTGGCCAGTTTGAGCAAAGATCATGAAATAGGGAAGCTTTCACTTTTGTCTCAGTATCAGTCTGAGTCACTGTGGTTCCCTTTTTAACAGCAGCTTTGATCAAAATACATTGTACCATTGGCACTAAACGTGAAGTACAGCTGAGGCTGATGGGAATGTCTTTAGTTTTGCAAATTGGGCACAAACTATGGACGAATATACTGATGTGGTGATGGCCTTAGATGAAAGTTAAGGGGTCACTTACCAGAACTTAGCACAATCCATCCTCTGGGGAACACGAATGTACGATATTTCTGTGTGGACAAAAATGGTGGACCAAGCAACAGACAGACAGACATTGCCATCCCTAGAGCCACACTGCCAGTGGGGATAAAAATAGGTGAAACTTGTTCAGCCTCATCTACATAGAACATTAAAATGATCCAATACAGATTAAAGTTGGAATACTAAAAAATCAATCAGCAAATGTAATCAGCAAAACTGGAAACTCCCCTTAATGAAATGACTTACTCACTGCACCTCTCTCAAACTGGAGACTGCTGATGAAGCCTAAGTATCATTCACCACCTGTTTATTATAAACAGCCTTGATTGCATTAAAAGCTGTATAGACATTGGGATGAATACCACAAAAATGAATACAACAAAGTGAAAAAGGCAAAACTCAACATACATGAACGGTGTTTTGTACTGAGTTGTGTGCATCTCAGCCAACTGAAGCCACATAAGGGGAAGAAATGCATTCACATGGTCTCATGATTCCAACCAAGGGTAAAAGTAAGACCCAAGGTCGGACCAAGTATGTTATGATAGATTCATTGGTAGTTTAATGAATGTTTTGTAGATGTGTGTGTGGTTTAGGCAGGTTGGAGGAGTCAGGGTCAGTGCTGACGTTACATTTGGTGGTTGGTAGCACTGACTCATTAACCACTATTAGCCGCACTGTGGGAGAGAGCTGGAGAGGCCTTTGAGCTGAACCGGCACGCCACAAGGATGATGCTGGAGGCAAGACATTCTGAAGACAAAAAGTGTTTGACATGCAACAACCAATTATCCATGTAAATACACTTTTACTCTGAACAACCACGAAGAGCAAGGTGGCCGACTGGACTGACGGAACTGCACCCAAGGAGTGTCCAGCGGAGTTGCCCAGTCTGAGCGAGCTGGTCACAAGGAGCAAGAGCAGTTGCCTGGCAGTGAGTCAACCACACACAACTCATTCAGATAGGAAAGGTCACACTTACCCAGGGAAGTCCAGGGTACATTTCACATGTCTAATGCAGTACGTAGGGAGAGGCACTAAGTTACGGGCTTGCAATCCATATCTAACGAGGTTTCACAAGCCTGGTTTAGCATGGCAACATAACAACAATAAGTATGGTAAATGGATCTGCACTACATGTTACATTCACCCATTCACACACATAATGGTGGCCCTGGCTACCATATAAGGTCTCACCTCTTCCTCAGCTTATACTCACTCATACACCAATGCAACAGCCACTTAGAGCAATTTGGGGGTTCAGTATAAGTTTATTTAGACATGCAGACTGGAGAAGCCGTGGATCCAATCTTCTGATTAGTGGACGACCCACCGTCCCTCCTAAGCCGCAGCTGCTTCAAGTTTACAGAAGCTTATTCCCAGGCGGTTTCCCATCTAAGTGCTGATCTGGCCTGACCCTGCCTATCCTCTGAGACTGGACAAGATCAGGTGCACTCAGGGTGGTATGGCTGTAAGCAATGTGAAAATATAACTCAAAAAATTAGTAGAAGGGGACAGGTGATATGGCCAAAATCTTCTATCATGGTAAATAGCCTACGAGGGGCTGTGATTTACATTGATTTGTGAGGCATGACCTGCAGCATCTCAGCTTTGTTGAGAAGTACTGAAAGTAAAAGTTACTTTGTTTGTTTCTGAGAAACTCCTCCTGAGGACTTTCTAGTTGTTGGTTTGTTTTGCCTGGCCTGGCTCTCTGTCCCTGTCTCCAGCTCCTGCTCACTTCTCTCAGGCCACATATTCTCCTCTCACTCTCCAGATCTGCCGTCCTCAAACTGTCAACTAGATCCCAGTCGACTCCCCCCAATTACGACCTCATCCCCCCTAAAAGAGGTAAAAATAACAGATTGGGGGGGTTGAAAGATTTATCTTTCTTATCAGTAATCATGAATATTTCAGTATACAGTATTTTCCATATTCATGCCAGGACGAAGCTTGTAGTACAATTTCAGACACCCCTAAAGTGGACTATACCATTTCATCTAGGCGAAGGTCCTGTCTGCCTTCATCGCTCCAATCAATGCACTGGCTGGCTCACATCCAAGTTTTTAGGAGGGGGGGAGTCAGTGCATCCAAAAAAAAAAGACTTTGCGCTGCATTTACACAATGCTGTAAATTAATGTAAGTAGCTATCTAGCTAGTTTAATAAACTTTACTTTCTCACTTTCAGAGTTTCATAATTATATTGTGTCAGGTGTCTAGACTACAGATGAATGCTAACGTGTGTCTATGGCTTGGCATTTCAATGTAAGATGTCATATATTATGTGAATGTTAGCTTACACTGGTGCTCATTCAAGCAGTGAGACAATGGATTAACGTTAGCTAGTTGTAGAGATAATGCTACGTTTTGACATCAGTAAGTTATAGACAGTGGTGGAAGAAGTACTCAGATCCTTTACTTAAGTAAACAACACCACTAACAAGTAAAAGTCCTGAATTTAAAATCCTACGCTTGTGAAATACTGAATATGAGTTTTACCTGTTTTGGCTGCAAACAGTTTTGACAGAGACAAATACACAGCTTTTTTTTTTTTTTTGTAAAGGCCCACAAGCCAAACAGTTTGGGGACCATTGGTTTAATCTTTAACAATAAAGACTTCTTTATAAGATTACTGAAGTAATATAAAGCTGTCAAATAAATGTAATGGAGTAGAAAGTACAATATTCCCCTCTGAAAGTGGAGTAGAAGTATAAAGTTACATAAAATGGAAATACTCAAAGTATAAATACCTTAAAATTGTACTTAAGTACAATACTTTAGTAAATGTATTCAGTTACTCTCCACCACAGAATATAGAGTATATTATTTAATTTTAATAGTCTTTTGAGTGGTGGTTTAGTCAGGATTTTGCCTTTTTGATATTAGCTTTTTTAATAGGCACCCCCTTACAGTAGTTTTCACTCAGGTATGCAGGAGTTTAATCTGGTTGGGTAGCTCAACAACTAAAATCCATGTGTACGGAAAGCTGATTAATTGTATTAGTTCAAATGTATGACTACATTATTAAACTCAGATTAGATTTCATTTACAGAGCCAACATGAGCAAGAGGAAAGGAGGTGACATTAGGCACTATGTTGGTGCCAAAAAAGAGTAAGTTGAAACTTGTAAGAATTAGGACTTAGAGATGATAATGCAGCCTGTATTTTCTGTGGTTGTTATGCAGGCTTAATACTGAGCATTATAGCATGGGTGATGGTGAGTTTTACATGTATGTGCTGTTGTATGAAGGAGTGTAAAAAATAAATATACAATAAAATAAAAACAAGCTAAGATAAAACAATTATAACAGAACAAAGGCCACAGTACAGTACATTTGATAGAATCTGTGCATGTATTCTTCACTAAGTGTTCCAGCCACAGCCTGATACCTGCTCATATATGGACTCCTGCCTTTTTGCCTGTTCCCAGCCCAGTTAAGTATGCCTTCCTTTATTTGTGTGCTTGGTTTTAGTAAAGTCGATCTGTTATCTCTATCTGCTAGGTCTTCAAGTCCTGATTTTAGGTCCAAACTGGCCTTTACCACATTGTAACACCTTTTTGAAGTCAGATTGGTCACTTGGACCAAGAATAATGTGTAATGGCTGCCACACAAGTGTCTAATGTTCATTTGCAGATGAATTTGTGCCAAAACTTAGCCTGGACTTCACCTTGTCTTTGTCCTTTACATTAGTCTTTCTTATCACACTGATAACACACTCCGTCTGAAAACAAAGTGCTCAAAGTTCAAACCCAAAAAAACAGTTTCAAATTGAGTGAAAGGGGAAATTCCACTTATTTCATCAGCTTTGTTGAAGTTGGACAAGAGTCAAATGAAACAATGGAGTTTCGAAATGCAAAGAAAACAGGAAGTTAATGTAAAATAAAGCAGAAGCAGAAGCAGGAATCCAGATGAGCTTTTCGTATAAAAAGACATTTAGCAGCAGCAGTGGAAACATTCGGTCCAGCCTAGAGTCCATTATGAGGGGTCTGGTGTTCCTGCTCTTGGTGGCTTTGGCCAGCGCTAAAGTCTACGAGCGCTGTGAATGGGCCCGAGTGCTTAAAGCTAATGGGATGGACGGCTTCCGTGGCAACAGCCTAGCAGACTGTGAGTATGAGCCTGTCAGTCTGCAGACTGCTGTGTCTGGAGCAGAAAATATTATTTACAAGCATTTTTATGATTACTGTGCAACATAACATCAGTTTTAAGGACTGTACCAGCCACCTTACTATATATATGTTTTTACACATAAACATATGCTACAAATTTGAAAAGCTTGCCATACCAAAGTAATGTAATGTTAGAAATTTCAGTCTATTCTTTTCACCTTTAAGGATTGCCATTGGTTTCCATTCATTTTGATACAGCATGGAAATAGCAGACTCTTGTTTAAACAGTTTAATCAATTACAGTGAACTTCAGATTTGCATCAACTTTTGCTGCATATTAATATTATCTCATATAATGTGATCATGAGATTAAGTAGTAGGAAATATGTTTGCTGAGATTCAGATGAGATAACATTCTTTTCAGGTTGTACTGTAACTTAACATAGCACAAACACTGGGCATATGAGGAAACAGCTAGCTGGGTTAGAAACCATTTCAGGGCAACCAGTGGAGACTGCAGGAAATTACTGGTCCCAATCAAGACACACGTTTCCCTCACTTGCGTCTCCTCCTCGCATCTTAGCTCCGCCCTCATAGGAGACGAGGAGAGATGTGACATCTTTTCCTCTAAAGCGTCAGCTGAAGTGACATCCGTTTCTAATAATGGCAGCAGCTTATCACAGCTGGATCAGCTGTCAGGAGGCCTTATTAACAGGTATAGAAACTTTTGATGGAGTTTGTGTCTGCACACACATACTGTTATTTATATAAATAAATATATATATATATATATATATATATATATATATATATATATATACATATATATAATGATACAGATACAGTTATTAGAAGCAGAGCAGCAATGTTTTCTCTCTGTCTGAGAAACACCTGCACATGAACAGCCATCTGCGTTCTGTATATATAATATGCTGTGTCCTGCTCAGAGTTACATAATGTGTTTATATGATTCAGGCCTTTTCATTATTTGCATCTATATTTATTGATATTCTGATTGTAAATTTATTATTTAATTGCCCCGAATATAGTTATGGTGTCTTTTGAATACTGGAAATGATTTATTAGGCCAAATGTTTCAGGGAAAATCTAAATTCTGTAACTCATCAACCCGGTGCTCAGGACTGACCAGCCTCAGTATGACTGAATGAAAATGAGGGTCAGTGATGTAAAAAGTGTTTCTTGCTGACAGACAGACTCTCTGACTTTGATTGTATTCATAATACAAGTTGATGAGGGAAATAACAGATGATGAGATTAAAATCTTTTTAATAAATGAAGAACGTTTGTTTCCTTTTCTTGTTCAGATTTTAAACTAGATGGTGAATCAGAAAACAAATAAAATATAAAACTTGGAAGTGATACTCTTGGGTTTAATCTGTTTTCTGTCTTCCCTATAATATTAACTCCAGTGATGTTGTGATGTATCTGAACAGTCCGCCTGCAGTGCTACACTGTCAAATCAATAACTGATATCCAATCAGGGAGTTGTCGGTTGGTAAAAGACTTGTATCATTGTTTCCCTCCGCTCTGAAAGCCTCCTCATTTCCTCGACTCCTCTGAAATTGAGATGTCCTACAAGATGGCAAGTCTCAGTCGATTTCCAGGTCAAGTGATCAAGGATAGAGGATAGATAGAGGATAGAGGCGTAGACCTTCCAGACAGGGAGTGTCTGTAGGTCTCAGTGTCCAACATCAGTCTTTTAGGGTGTCTACATTGTATATGCGTCTGTTCTGTTTCCTCTGCAGGGGTTTGTCTGAGCCAGTGGGAGTCGGGTTACAGCACCACAGTCACCAACCATAACCGAGATGGATCAACTGACTACGGCATCTTCCAGATCAACAGCCACTGGTGGTGTGAGGACGGCCACACCCCTGGCTCAGTGAACGCATGCAGGATCAGTTGCAGCGGTCAGTGATGAGCCCCCACACCCAAAACTTTAACTACACATGGACATTTTCATCCTATTTTATAACTTGGCATGTTTTCAGCAGCACCCCCAGAAATTTGATAAATTGTTCTTCATTTAGGCTGGTTGTCCTTTTCCTTAAAAAGACAAATATACAGCAATATGAATATAAAGAGTACATTGGTTGTAACATTTACTGTGAACACAAAATCCCCGTTTCCACCAAACACTTTCAGTATGGTAACTTTGGAACCAAAAGTACCCTTCAGACATGGTACCTAGACTCTAGCATTTCCACTGCAAACGTTCACGTTCTTAAATGTTGGCAGGGGGTTGTTGTCACTCCCTACTCCGTCCAGCACTTACTGTATTTCCTCATTATTGCTGACACCGTTGGAAGTCTGCACCTCATTTATCGTCCATAGAACCAAGGATGCATGCCAGCATTTTCAGAACAAAATAAAACAGGCTGCAGTGAGAGTCTCTCTCCGTGGTATATTTAAAAATAGCGGGTTTGTGCGGAGTGAGGATTACAATATATAATCCGGCTGAAATTTATAGATACAGTATTAACGCTTGAAGATCCACTCATTACTAAAAGTGTATGTCATATAAAAGTATAAAAAGTAATGGTCAAGGTTGTCAAATAGAGTATTTAAGGTGTGTTGATTGAGTCACGTCATCAGCTCATGCACTAACTAACTAATGTTCCACCTTAAAAATCCCTGCAGTCGGCCCAGTGAATTAAGTTACATTTTTCTCCGACTCTGGCTGCTGCTTATATTTTATAGTTACAGTCTACTAATGAAACTCTCCGTGAGCTCACTGAGCAGAGTGACCGTCCGCTACTGACCAATCAATGAACTGCAGAGTTCACAGCTCCACCTTTTAGTACCAAATCTGTGTGCTAGCTACCCCAACAGAAGGGGTACCAAAAATGGTAACAGTACAGAATGGCTCCATTGGTATCATTCACAACTTTTTCACAGTGGAAACAGAAAAAAAAAGCGTACCGAACTGAACCGTACCGTACCATACTGTACTGCTCGGTGGAAAGTTTGGTCGTGGCTCGTGGGTACCCATGGAACCCATTTTCATTAAGATATCTTGAGGTGAGGGTTGAAGGAACCCTTTTGATAATTGGCCATGCCAGTTGTTCCCTCACCAAAATTTGGCCTAAATTATTGAGCCCTGTTACCGCCAAGTTATGCTAATAGATAGATAGATAGATAGATAGATAGATAGATAGATAGATAGACCTTTATTGTCATTCACACCATGAAGGAACATGAAGGAATGAAATACAGTACTCAGGTCTCAGTACTATGATTAAAAATAAATAAATAAATACTAATAAATGATAACCTAAGAGATATAAAAAAAGATAAATAAAAACACTTTAAGTCAGTATCAGTAAATAAATAAATAAGTAAGCAAGTTCAGCAGCATTGTGGCTGTAGCAGCATACAGAAAAGTGCAACAACTTAAGGTACAGTCTTTAAAAAGTGCAGTCTGTAATTCAGAGGTGCGGCAATGTGGAACAGTTCAATAGTCTCACAGCATCAGGGAAAAAGCTGTTCTTCAGCGTGGCGGTCCTTGCCCAGATGCTGCGCAGCCTCCTGCCTGAGGAGAAGGGGGGAAAACAGTCCATGTGCAGGGTGGGTGGAGTCTCTCATGATGCAGGTTGCTCTCTCTCTGCATCGGCTGGTGTATATGTCCAAGAGGGCTGGTAAGCTGCAACCGATGGTGCTCTGTGCAGACTTTACCACCTTCTGCAGCGCCTGCTTCTCTGTCACTGTGCAGCTGCAATACCACACTGTGATGCAGGAAGTCAGTGTGCTCTCCAGCGCACACCTGTAGAAGGAGCTGAGGATGTTGGAGTTCAGTCCTGCCCTCTTCAGCTTCCTCAAGAAGTACAGGCGTTGATGAGCCTTTTTGATGATGCTGCAGGTGTTGTAACGCCAGGTGAGGGTGTTGGAGAGGTGAACCCCAAGGTATTTCAGACTGGGAACCATCTCCACAGCTACGCCATCAATGTAGAGAGGAGGGGGTACAGTGCCAGACTTCCGAAAGTCCCCGATCATCTCCTTGGTTTTATTGATGTTGAGGATGAGGTTGTTCTCCCTGCACCACAGTCCCAGACCCTCTACCTCCTGCCTGCATGCCATCTTGTCCTCGTTGGTGATGAGCCCCACCACTGCTGTGTCATCAGCGAACTTCACTATGAGGTTGCTATCATAGGGAGCTCTGCAGTCGTGGGTGAGCAGTTTGTAGAGCAGCGGGCTGAGGACGCAGCCCTGGGGGGAGCCAGTGTTGAGGGTGATGGATGAGGATATGATTTTGTTGATCCTGACAGACTAGGGTCTGGTAGTCAAAAAGTCCAAGATCTAGTTACATAGTGATGTATATGATTGGTACCAATTAATGCCTTAGGTTGCTTCACAACATACAACTACCTGCGCACTAACTTAAATAAAGCATGCCGCAGCCTCCAATTAATTTTGCCAGGAGAGGCTAGTGACGAACAGCAATTGTATCAGGAGGCCATGCCCCCCCCCATGTCCAGTTTCGAAATTGCCATTAATTACAGATTTTTTTTTGTTTGACAGAGCTTCTGACAGATGATGTCGGTGTGGCGATCAATTGTGCCAAACGTGTCGTTAGGGATCCCAACGGCATCAGAGCCTGGTAAGATCTCATCATAATGACTGTGATGTGTTTATTGCACCAACCTGCACATGTTGAGACATGGGTGATGTTCCTCTGTCTGGTTTCAGGGTGGCCTGGCGCCTTCACTGCGAGGACCGTGACCTGAGCTCCTACGTGGCAGGATGTGGTGTTTAATCAACAAACCAGGGTGCTGTCATCGACATAACAGTCCCCCATCTTCTGCTGCAGTGGATTAAAGCTTTTCTACTATTGTATGTTTGATCTCACAAAAGTAAAACACAGTTACTTAAGTTATAGACCAGTGGTTCCCAACTGGTGGGTCGCTATCCAAAAGTGTGTCGCGGGTCCATTCTGAATGGACCTCAAGGGATGCTTGAATGTTTCAAGTTTGAAATAAAACACACTTTATCATGAAGGACAGCAAATTCCCAATCAGAGCTTTTTTTTAGAAGTGCTGTTCCCTGCTGTAGAGTGAGTGAATAACTGACAGCTACTTAATAGAGACAGCAAACTAGCTTGGTGACATGGCCGAACGAAAATATGATACCGCCAAATTAATTAATTGCATGGACCTTGACCTAATGACCTAATGCTTTAGACGACTCTTTTCAAATTGAGAGATTTCAAATCTTTACTTTCAGTGTATTTGTTTATACTTGACATGATGTAACAGTGATTTAAGCTTGTATCTGTTGTATTGCTCATTTAAAAACCAGATTAAAATGCTGATTTCCACTAATGACAGTTGTCAAATTGACATTAATTTCAAAACAATGAAGAGGGATTTGAGGTCACCACAATTGTAAATCAATGTTGCGTTTCTCTCGTGCGCGCGCGCTCTCTCTTTCTCTTTTGCAGTCTCACTCTGTTTCTTTTCTTTTGACTTTTCTAAGATGACAGATGCTGAATATATACCCCCTATCTGATGCTGTGGCTGTTTGTGGTTGGCTGAGAGAGATGTGAACTCATTAGTTTTGTTAATCAAATCAGGTTGGGTTTCCAGTACGCGTGCCAAACGGTGCCAATCCCCTTTGATCTGACATCAGATGTGACGGGACAGTCGATACAGAGATACATTAATGTGCTGATTGCAGATAGCTGCATTGAATAGTGGCTTTTGTGGCTATTTATTGCATTATTAATGTGCCTGACATTCTGGAAACCTGCCTGTGAGATTTTGGTGACGTGTGCACACTGTCTGCTGGTCAGCCAAACTTCCACTTACACCGGATGCTCTCCCCCTGTGCTGACAGTAGAAGTGGTTTCAGCCGGCGAGCTTTTAGCGCACCTTTGGCAAAGCCTTTTGGCACGAAACTGTCACTGCGCCAAGCTGGATCTGTCGACACCTCCCCCTGCTGCGCCGCCACACCCATCTCAGCACACTTAGGTCTGCCAAACTACCAAACTGAGTGCGCCTCTGGTTGCGTTGCTTGAAACTAGCTCTGCGCGGGGTTCGCCACCCTGTGCCACCCTGCGCTGCGCCAGGAAACTAGAGCCCATAAAGTTAAACTCATCTACTGTTTTTAAAAAAGTCTGTGCAGTAAAATTGAAGACAATATCAAACATAAGTCCTCGTGCAGATACCACCCTATAAACAGATTCATTATTAGGTGACATGTACAACTTATTAAGAAGAAGTTGCAGCACTTACCATTTTCTCTTTAGTACAAATGACAAAATTCTTGATTGGATCAGACCTGTCATATGAGCCTTGTACAGACAAAAACACTTGTTTGCGCCTTAGGCTGAATGAGTTTTAAGTTGAATTATTATACCAAAATCAAACTATAAATGAAACAATAGCAAAAATAACCTTAAAGGAATATGTCACCCACAAAATGACCATTTGTGTATCAATTAGTCATACCATGTTACTTTGAATTCAGGAAGAAAACCTTGTTTTTCTTGCATGCCTTCATTGAAACATACAGTTGCATGCAAAAGTCTGGGCACACCCTGGTCATAATTTTGTTTACTGTGGATGTAGCGCCCTGAAACATATTTCACTTATTTCATTTGTTTCTTACTGATTTTATATCAATGTGTGAAGGTAAAAACATTTCATTTAAATAAGTGTTTTGGTTAATTAATATTTTTATTATTAATGGTTAAAAACATTACTTATAGGTATACTTACCTGTTGTGAAGGAATGGAAATTGTTGTACTTACCCTTTAGAAGAGAGCAGTGGCGGCTGCTGGTCTTTCAAGGAGGGGAAGCTCATTTTCAGCCTACATCATAAAATGTGTCTGCTTATTTATACTTAAATTCTACCCTCTGGGGCTGCTGCGCGAGGCTAGTGTGACCGCCTGTGAGTGCTTTGGGATGGTGGAGGGACTCACAGCAGCACCTGCTGCTCGTTGGGGACAGTAACTGCAGAGCGACAGAAGTCAGAGTCTCCAAACACGAGTACAGTCTCCAATAACACCAGAAAAAGATGCTAGATTTGTCACTAGTCGTTTTTAACAAAGAAAATGTCACTAAGAGGATTGGAAAAGTCTCCAGATCAACTCGGAACAATGGAATGAAACTTGAAAAATGCTCCAGTGGTGGTTTATATTTCAAGATCGCTGATTTGCTCATTTCGCTGTCAATCAAAAAGGGATTCAGCCTCAGACAGATCATGCAATCATCATGCAGAAGCCCAGCGTCCAGGCCAGCCGAGGCCAGCCCACTGCCCCATAGACCCCCAGAGACGCTGAGCGTCCCATGGGCGGGACAAAACCGAGCATTTATCCAATGACTGTCTAGTTTCGCTGCAGTGGAACAACCCACTCTATGCTTCCCCACTGAAGTCTTTGGACGCTGAGCTTCCACTGTTTAATGCACTGTGACGCTACGGGAATGAATGAGAAGAAAGTCGCGTCAGTGACCTGTGATAAGTAGCTGAGTCTGAACAAAAGTTGAACGCATTCTAGAGCATATTTAGTCAATGAAATGTAAACACAACAGTACATATTTGACCACTTATTTTTTGACATTTTAGGGGAGGCTGAGCTGCCCTTGCAGTCTTAGAGCAATCGTCACTGGAAGAGAGCGCTGTAGCTTTAAGGGGGAGAGTCTGGGAGATGTGCTGTATGCAGGCTGAAGCAAAATGTGCTTGTGCTGAACTGAGAGATTTTGTTAATAAAAGTTGCATCAAGAAGATCGACATTTTTTGGACGGTTTATATTGAGGGTGCAACATGAGCAGTTAACTAAGTAGAAGATGAACTGACTTCCAAAAGGCAAAATGTTAAGGATGACACATTTCTTTTTTTCATTTTAAGCAAGATTACTTTTTATTTCATTCTTTCAAGGTGTCAAAACAACGAAAAAAAGAAAAGCAACTAAAGCAAAAGTTTGGGCACACTGCATGGTCAGTACTTAGTAACACCCCCTTTGGCAAGTATCATAACTTATAAAGCTTTTTGTAGCCAGCTCAGAGTCTTTTAACTCTTGTTTGGGGAGTTTTCACCTAACCTTCATTGCAAAGCCTTCTAGCTCTGTGAGATTCTTGGGCCGTCTTAAATAGACTGCTCTTTTTAGGCCTACCTACAGATTTTTAATGATGTTTAGGTCAGGGGACTGTGAGGGCCATGGCAAAACCTTCAGCTTGCTCCTTTTGAGGTAGTCCAATGTGAATTTCAAGGTGTGTTTAGGATCATTGTCCTGCTATAGAAGCTATCCTGTCTTCATCTTCAGCTTTTTTACAGATAGTGTGATGATTGCTTCCAGAATTTGCTGGACTTTAATAGAATCCATTCTTTTCTTTACCTGTGAAATGTTTCCCGTGCCACTGGCTGCAACACAAGCTCCAAAGCATGATCAAACCACCTCTGTGTTTAACAGTCCAAAAAGTTATATTTTAACTTCATCACTCCACAGGACTTGTTTCCAAAAAGCATCAGGCTTGTTTAGATGTTCCTTTGCAAACTTCCGATGCTGAGGTTTGTTTTGTTGTGGTTAGGACACAGGAAAGTTTTTTTTCTAAAGACTCTTCTATTATGGAGGTTGTATTTGTACAAGTGTCCCTGCACAGTAGAACAGTGCACCACCACTCCAGAGTCTGATAAATCTGTGTGTCTTTTCCAGTCAAACGGGGGTTTTCATTTGCCTTTCTAGGAATCCTACAAGCAAAAAGTTTTCTTGGTCGTCCAGACCTCAACTTGACCTCCACAGTTCCTGTTAACTGCCATTTATAATTACATTACAAACTGAGGAATTAGCTACCTGAAAACACTTTGCTGTCTTCTTATAGCCCTCCCCTGCTTTATGGGCACCAGTTGTTTTAGTTTTCAGATAATATAGATTATAAAGCTTTGAAATCCAATCTCGTTACAGGAGAGAACCATGAAGAACAAAGGTAATGTTACTGAGCACCATTTGGGAAAAATTATACCAAAGATAGCTTCTTTTGGTACTAAATCTTTGTAGCAATCCACAAAAAACAAAAACAAATTTTAAGTATTCAAAACATGTGTTAGTTGAGGCTAAAGTTAACATAGCAGGCTAATGCGGAGCTAATGTTTTTACTCCGTGGTTAAAATGGTATTACATTTGGTGAAAAGCAAGTCTTGACTTTGGACGTGAGTGCAAAGATTTAAGACTTACTTGTAACTTGCAAAACATGACTTGGTCCCACATCTGGTGAAAGCTCATTTATCCACTCTTATGCTCACTTCCCAAATGAATGCATATTTGGTCAAACTCTTAAACATATTTACCAATACATTTTCAAAACTTTTCCATAACTTTTCCATAATATTTTACCCCATTGCAATAACTATTTTTATTTAACTAGTTTAAAATAAGCAGGACTAGCCTAAAGAGCGATGCAGCTACACATGATAAGATATGCATCTTCCAGGCATTTGCAGATAAGCAAACTGCTAGCGCTTGCTTACAAATTAGACAACTAGCTGCATAGGCCCATTGCCATTAGACCAGACTGGCACATAGAGGTACTTCACAAAATGTCAAGAACACACCTCTTTTTGGGGGTTAGAAAACCAAAGATCCTGTGGATAGATATCAGTGCAATTTGACATGTATTTGGATTACAATTTTTAGAAGTTTTTATACATTTATTTCTCGTTAAACAAACATTTGTTTTATAGGCATGTCTCATGATTGCTTTTCAGCCTTTCCTGAACCTCAGCGTCCATGATTCCTTAATAAACTAATGCTGTCATATTCCTACAGTCTTTTCCCGTCCAAGTAGATCGATGATCATAATAAAGAGGTGGCGACATGCACATCCCAAAGAAAATTTCAATTGGGTGCTGGATCAAAAAACTCAAGTGAAGACGAAAAAGAAAAAGATGATCCGCACACCAAATAGTGCTCCCATTACTTTCTAATTTTATTTTGTCATTCGTGACATTTCAAGCACGCAGACCAAGTCTGAGGAATAGCCTGCGTGCATGAAACATCATGAATGACAAAATAAAATTATGGCTGCTGCGCAGCGATGGGTCGGGTCTGAGCATTTTTAGGCAATTCTGAGCAACAAGCAGAAGAATTGGAAGACATTTAGGAATTTAGCAACACAATCTACCCTTTGCATCAGCTGAGGCTTGAACTCACAACCTGTGAGACTAAGAATCAATTTCTATCTCACTGAGCTAATTAGTCAGTGACAATTCATGTGTAGCTTCACAAATTGACTAAGCCAGATGTGCAGGTTTAGCAGCCGTCCATGCATGGAAAAGCAGATTTCAAAAACAAAAATCTGAAAATACACATATTGCATCTAGACAGCATGGAGATGTTGGTAATTTATTTTAACAATGACTGATTTGCTTCATAAGTGGAAAAACTGATGTTTAACTAGTTGAGCTATGTGCAAAGTGAGAAGTCTCACATGGTTTCACACTAGTATTGACACTGGATCTTTATGCAAAGTTTGGTTTATTTTCAAGCATGAGAAGGCAGATATTTCTAGCAGAAAAAAGACTTGAAGATGCTGCACAGTGATCAGTCACGCTCAGGCAATTTTAAGCAACAAGCTGGAGCACAAGAAGAGGATTACATTACAATGTGGATTCTGCACCAGTTGAGGCTTGAACCTGCAACCTCAGGAATCTAAGACAGTCATACACCGCTCTGAGCTAATTGGCAAGTAGCAACTCAACAGTGGCTTCACAAATTGAGTAAGCCATTCACTGTTGTGTAGGAAAGCAGCCATCCGTGCATGGAAAGGCAGATTTGAAACCACTGTAAAAAATTCAGTTATTAAGACAAAAATCTGAAAATACACATATTGCATCTAGACAGCATGGAGATGTTGGTAATTTGTTTGTAACAATGATTGATTTGCTCCATAAGTGAAAAACTGATGTTTAAATTTACCATTTTTACACCGACTCCAATTGTTCACATTAGAGCAAAATTCAAAATGCTGTCAAAAATTCAGTTTTTGAGATAAAATTCTGAAATTTGCCACACATCATCTACCATGACTCTAGAATTTTGTGATTTTTTTTCATGATCATTGAAGATTTATTTAGCAAGAATTTTCATGTATATGTTTACAGTACCGTTTATAGTCAAACATTTTTATGCACTGTAGGCTCAATTTTTGATAAATCAAAAATCTGAGAAACATAGTTTTTGTAGGACAGTCTGAAGATGCTCTGTAGCAAGTTTGGTGTCAATTGAGCAAAAATTGTGGGAGGAGATAGGTTTAAGAAGTTTTACAGTTTTTGAAAAAAACAGAGCGATGAACTTCATAATTTTTAATAGGTTTAAATGTACAAAAGTTTCTTCAGTATTGGGGCTACAGTTTGATAAAGTTGTGAAGTTGTAGCATGTATGGTTGATATGAATTTTCAAAGTTTTGAACTTTAGACGCTTGTTGTAGCGCCACTATCAGGACTATTGGCTTGAGTTTACAGCTGAGGATATCTGGCAAGAGACTGGACCTTTATGCAAAGTTTGGTGAGTTTTCACCCATGGGAAGTAGGATTTCCTCGGAATAAGAAACAAGAAAGAAGAAGAATACCTAGGATTATAATAGTGTCCTGGCAGCTTAGCTGCCCGGACCCTAATTATAAAGTAATGGGAGCTCTATTTGGTGTGCGGATCATCTTTTTCTTTTTCGTCTTCAGGTGGATCAATGACCCAACACATTGGCTGGATACTACTTTTCCACACATCTATACACGTGTAGATGTTGATACCAGGTGTTTCAATGAAATATGTATATTTGATTGAGCGCTGTCTGTAACTAGCCAATGTGTTAATGGCCAACTGTTTGATGCTGATAGGGGCTGATGCTGCTATACTGTGTGACTGTATTGTAGTGGCATCCCATTCAAACTAATGTTAGCTATCCACAGTGTTGGGGTTAATGTGTTATACAAAAGTAACGTGTTACATATAGACATACATACATTGTGTTTTAACAGTAATGAAGTAATATAACGCATTACCAAGAGGATTTTGGTCATGTTATTACATTTACAATGTCACGTAACACATTACCACCCGAAATAAACTGGGTTTTTTTTTGTTGTTTTTTTTCGTTTTACATTCATCCACACTGATCCACACCGCACCACTTCAGCCAGTACACCACCAGGGAAAACATCCCCCAAAGGTGATAGTGTGCGTTATCATGTCCAGTGTGTTTCCATTCACGTACCAGTACCTACAATTACTGTTCTGCTTTTGTGTCCTAAGGCTGCAAGAAAGTTGCGGGAATAAGGAGCTGGCCTCCAGTTTAATTGTTCCTTGTTCCGGTGATTGACACATTGATGTTAGTATATTTTTATGTGTTTCCATCCACATTCTCAAGAACTGCAAAGCAACACCAGCACACAGTCCCATTGTTATGCATTACTGTTCCTCCAACGCTGTTGTAGCTGACCCGCACACTGGGAATTGGCAGGTGGGTCATCCAGCTCTGATGTATTAATTTGCGCTCGTCATAGTGACTTGACCTCACGCCATTATGTTTGTTGTGAGAATAACTTGCACAACACTGGCAATCCATCAGTTGTTACTTTCACAAGCATCATTTAGCGATTTACCACACTGACAATGAATTCATATATCTTATGTGCCTCAGATCTCATGTACAAACCTTGATTAACCTGCTACACAACAGCTTTTTTCAGCATTTTGCCATTTCTTTCCCAATATGACAGCGCATTTCTTTCCCCCAGAAGGGGACATGGCCTTGGCTTTGGCGCAGTGCCGGTCTGGTCTATGTGCATTACATGATTCAAGTAACATTTCACTGGTCACATAGTACAACACTAGAATTTAAACATTCTCCCTTGCACCTGATTGTATAACAGCACCTCTGCTGTGTGATTTTCTCTCATTGCCCCCTTGGCTGTAAGGGTTTAGAATTTGGTAGTCACTACCAGTATACAGTGAGTCCTGAATTGTCCCCAGCAATAATTCTTGTCAAAAACATTTAAAAATTAACCACAGTTTTCTGTGAGTGTCTGTTTGGTAGAAACACGGTCAACAGGTCTAGGTCTTGACTCCCTAACCCAATATCGCTATCGGACCTTTGCCATTTCTTGCCAACGTGTGAGAGGCTGTCGGTGCTTTTAAAAGTCAAGGATGTTTCCTTGGTAGGACAGGTCCTTCCAAGTCAAGTCCTACAGAGGCTAGACAAGACTCCTTCCTATCACTCAGTGAACACACATTGGAACAGGCTAGCGAGTGCCCAGTTGTGTGTCATTCAAGAGGTCCCGCCTTATTCCCAGAAATCATGCACAAAGAACTATGGATCTTTCATGCCCGCTGAGGATACACACATGCATCCTTGAAAATTCTCTGAAGGAAGGACTCGATCCCCAATGGAATTTGAAGGATCTTTGAGGTTTGAGCAGTCTTTTAGCAGGATTCAGTGATGTAGCCTCTTTGAAATATAGCCATTTAAGGAGCCTTTCTTGACTTTGAGAGGAGCCATGTGTGTACATCTGGTTGTAAAAAGCGCCAAATCTCCGTCAACTTGATGTGCATGAGGAAGCTGAGGAAATCGGCTGTGAGCTACACTTGTAGGTGGTGACGTTAACATGTATGTGGACAATAATGGAAATATTTATTCCTGATCTTAAGTGTTTTCAGTTAGTTTGAGTTTCCCACTTCCAATGAAGAGCAGCAACTTAAACTTTGTCTCATCCAGAGAGAGTCCCAAACTGGGTTATGCGTCTGAAGGGCACACTACCACATCAGCAGAGCAATAACCTCACGCGCAGCAGACTACAGGGCCCCAAGGAAACATGACTTTATTCTCATTAAATCAAGAGCTTATTCACATAATATTACAACTTTTTCTCAAAGTATTAGGATTATTTTCTTGAAATCTCAGTGAACACAGATATGTGGGATATGTTTTGACCACTTTTGCGCGTGGCCCTGCATGTGCAGTATTGCACACCACTTCTGAGTGCATTTCTGTTGTTTTTTTCTCTCGCTCTCTCTCTCTGGCTCCCCTCTACCTGTCTCTCTCTCTTTCTCTGTAGGAGTTGAGCACCTGGAAATAATTGGCTAAGTATCAGGAAAGAACAAAAGATCTGAGGGGCAGAGTGTGTGTGAGACACATGCCGGACAGCAACAAAGTTCTTTTGGGGGATGTTTTTCCTTCCCTTTTCTTTCCCCAGCATGGTTTAGCATGTTGGGTTTTGTTATTGTAGTTTGTTATTGAGTTTGGGTTGGAGATCAATGGTAGTTCAGCTATCAAACTGTGTTTGGATGAAGTTAGTGCAATTTTAGGCAGTTTAGGGGGGTGAGCTGGGTGTAATGGCCCATTGAATGGTTGACCCAGCGACATCCTCATCTTTTGTTACTTTTGGCTGGGATCTCCAACCACTTCTGTTTGTGTCCTTTGAGTTGTAAGTATGATTTCATTTTTCCTTAAAAACAGAACTCGTTGATTACCCCTTTAGACGGTTTGTCATATCCGTTATATTTTAACTATTTCCGTTTCACAGCAAACACACTGTCACCCAATACTGAATTCTATTTAATAATCCATTGACTCAAGTCAATGGGGAAAAATAGCTGTGGTCATGAAAAGGCATTGAAAACTCACAAAAGGTGCGACCACAAATATTTGTTTACTTCTTAAATCAGATAAAGTTATTATTGTTGGCGATTTTAACATTCATGTTGACGTTGATAATGACTCCCTGGCTACCGCGTTTATCTCATTATTAGACTCCATTGGCTTTAGTCCGGGTGTACATGAACCCACTCACTATTTTAACCATACCATTGATTTAGTTCCAACTTATGGAATTGAAATTGATAACTTAACAGTCTTTCTACAGAATCCCTCACTATCGGATCATTATTTGATTACTTTTGATTTCTTTTTAGTCGATTACACGCCACTCAGCAACAGTTACTATTCTAGATGTTCAGTAGATGTATCAGATACTGCTGTCGCAAAATTTAAGGAAATGGTTCCTCCGTCGTTAAATTTAATACCATGTCCTTCAGTAACAGAGCTTTCCCGTACCGACTTTAACCTCTCCCGAATTGATCATCTTGTCGATAGCGCCGAAGGCTCGCTGCGAACAACACTCGACTCTGTAGCACCTCTTAAAAAGAAGCTAACAAAGCAAAGAAAGTTTGCTCCTTGGTATAACTCATAAACCCATAAGTTAAAACAAATATCGTGAAAATTCGAAAGGAACTGGCGATTAACCAAACTCGAAGAATCTCGTTTAGTCTGGCCAGACAGTCTCAAAACGTATAAGAGGGGCCTCCGCAATGCCAGAGCAAACTATTGCTCAGCTCTATTAGAAGAAAATAAGAACAACCCCAGGTTTCTTTTCAGCACTGTGGCCAGGCTGACTGAGAGTCATTCTCTTGAGCCTTGTATTCCTTTAGCCCTTAGCAGTAATGATTTTATGAGCTTTTTTAATGACAAAATTCTAACTATTAGAGGCAAAATTCATGACCTCCTGTCCTCAGATAGTACCTATCTAACCTCAAACACCAGCTGTAAGACCTAATATATATTTAGATTGCTTCTCCCCAATTTCTCTTCAAGAATTGACCGCAGTGATTTCTTCATCTAAATCATCAACGTGTCTCTTAGACGCCATCCCAACTAGGCTACTTAAGGAAGTCTTACCTTTAGTTAATATTCATATATTAGATATGATCAATATATCCTTATTATCAGGCTATGTACCACAGTCTTTTAAGGAAGCTGTAATTAAACCTCTCCTAAAAAAGCCCACCCTGGATCCAGAGGTGTTAGCCAACTATAGACCAATATCTAATCTTCACTTTCTTTCAAAGATCCTTGAGAAAGTAGTCGCAGACCAGCTGTGTGATTTTCTCCATGATAATAATTTATTTGAGGAATTGGCACCTCTCCAGCCACCAGTCCACGCTCCATATTTTGGTCTGGACAGGGACTCAAATAGGCGACCCTCTGGTTCCCAAACCAAGTCCCTATGGACTGAGCTACTGCTGCCCCCAGGTAACATCATTAGAAATCACTCTGCAAATTTCCATTGTTATGCGGATGATACACAGTTATATTTATCGATGAAGCCAGAAGAAATTAACTAATTAATTATTAACTAAAATTAACTAAATTTACTAAACTTCATAACTGCCTTAAAGACATAAAAACCTGAATGAGCACCAGTTTCCTAATGTTAAATTCAGACAAGTTATTGCTCTTGGCCCCAAACAACTCAGAGACTCTGTATCTGATGACATAGTTTCTGTAGATGGCATTGCTCTGGCCTCTAGCAAACCTCGGAGTGATATTTGATCAAGAAGAAACCTCAGAGTAGGGGCGCTGGTGGCTTAGTGGTAGAGCAGGCGCCCCATGTACAAGGCTCTTGCCACAGTGGCCTGGGTTCAACTCCAGCCTGTGGTCCTTTGCTGCATGTCTCTTCACTATCCTATCAATTAAAGGCAAAAAATGCCCATAAAAATATCTTTACAAAAAAAAGAAACCTCGGAATAATATTCGATATTTTAATTCTCATTTAAAACAAACCTCACAGACTGCATTTTTTCATCTGCGTAATATTGCGAAAATTAGGCCTATCCTGACCCGAGAAGATGCAGAAAAATTGGTCCACGCTTTTGTTACCTCAAGGCTGGATTACTGTAACTCTCTATTGTCAGGTAGTTCTTATAAGGCTTTAAAAACTCTCCAGCTAATTCAGAATGCAGCGGCACGTGTACTAACAGGAACTAAGAAACGAGATCATATTTCTCCTGTTTTAGCTTCTCTGCACTGGATCCCTGTAAAATCCAGAATTGAGTTTAAAATCCTACTGTTAATTTATAAAGCTCTAAATGGTCAGGCTCCGTCATATCTTAGATAGTTCATAGTGCCATATTATCCCACCAGAACACTGCGCTCTGAGAATGCAGGGTTACTCGTGGTCCCTGAAGTCTCCAAAAGTAGATCAGGAGCCAGAGCCTTCAGCTATCAGGCTCCTCTCCTGTAGAATCATCTTCCTGTTACGGTCCGGGAGGCAGACACAGTCTTTAAGACCTTAAGACTAGACTTAAGACTTTCCTCTTTGATAAAGCTCATACTGTAGTTAGGGCCGGCTCAGGTTTGCCCTGTACCAGCCCCTAGTTAGGCTGACTTAGGCCTAGTCTGCCGGGGGACCTCCTATAATACACCGGGTACCTTCTCTCCTTCTCTCTCTCACGTCCTGTTACTGCATCTTGCCAACTCGGCCATACTGCATGTCACTAACTCGGCTTCTTCTCTGGAGCCTTTGTGCTCCACTGTCTCTCAGATTAACTCATATCGCAGCAGTGCCTGGATAGTGTGACATGTGTGGTTGTGCTGCTGCCATGGTCCTGCCAGATGCCTCCTGCTACTGCTGTTATCATTAGTCATACTTCTACTGTTATTATACACATATGATTATTGTCAAATTTGTATACTATCAGATATTAATATATACTTTCAACATATTGTACCACAATAGCCAGAATCATAATTATAATATTATTACTTTTGGTAATGTTGTTGTAAGCTACTGTCATTACCGTCTGTCCTGCATCTCTTTCTGTCTCTGTCTCTGTCTCTCTTTCTGTCTCATTGTGTCATATGGATTACTGTTAATTTATTATGTTGATCTGTTCTGTAGGACATCTATTGCACGTCTGTCCGTCCTGGAAGAGGGATCCCTCCTCAATTGCTCTTCCTGAGGTTTCTACAGTTTTTTTCCCTGTTAAAGGGTTTTTTTGGGGAGTTTCTCCTTATCCGCTGCGAGGGTCCTAAGGACAGAGGGATGTCGTATGCTGTAAAGCCCTATGAGGCAAATTTGGATTTGTGATATTGGGCTTTATAAATAAAATTGATTGATTGATTGATTGATTGATTGATTGATTGAAAAATTGATACAAATTAACACACAAGTGATAATAACAAGCATAAACCATCATGCTCCAAACAAGCAAATCACAGACAATAACAATATGTTTTGCTCTCCAGTAGAGCCTTGGTTTGTTTAGAGAGGCTGTAGCATGTTTGGGGGCTTGTTCACTGCGTCCTCAACACTTCGGTGTGTTACTTTGATACTTTGTGTAGTTTGCTATTTGTTGTATAGTGTATACATGTACTGTGCTTGGCAAAGTTTTGCCGAAACGTGTGTTGGACACCATTAATTTTGGTGTTTGTCTTGGTTTGTGCATGCAGGCTGTTTTTTTGTATCAGGCTGAAATAGGCCTTTTGTGTGTGGTCAGCATTTGTCTGATACTTGCTTGTAAATAAGAGAATTTTGATTGTTATTACTGATTATTTTGATATTACTGTATCTAAATATTTGTGAAAACAAATGAGAAAATCTGATTAATGGTCTACACTGTCTGATAAAGGGGTCTTGCCTTGTGACCCTGTTATGCCGAAAATGAGTTCACCTGCTGGGATGCAAAACCCGGAAAAAGGGTTTGACTTGAGGAGCTTGAAATTAAAGTGTGCTTCTCAGATATTAAAAAAAGAACAGAGTAATGAATTGGAAAAACAAAAAATGGAGGAGGAAACTAAAAGACAGCTTTGTTTAGAGGAGGTTTAGTTACAGCAGTCTTTCTCACATACTGTGTCTCAATCACAGTAAGACTCCTCCATTTAGTGAAAAGGATGAAGATAAATAATTCAGTTTGTTTGAGCATGTCGCAAATACATTGAAATGGTCTGAGAATGTCTGGGCTTTGTTTCTCTAGTGTGTGTTTACCGGTAAAGTTCAGTATGCATACATATCTTTGCAGGCTGTTCTCATGCCCTGTTTGTACATTTTCCTTTGAAAAGTAATGTACCAAAGTTTGTACATACAGTATCCCACATAATGA
Source organism: Epinephelus fuscoguttatus (assembly GCF_011397635.1). Lineage (NCBI taxonomy): Eukaryota > Metazoa > Chordata > Actinopteri > Perciformes > Serranidae > Epinephelus > Epinephelus fuscoguttatus. Next base: position 6,534,574 of record NC_064769.1, on the reverse strand, counting down.
TCAGCCATCAATTTGTGCATAATCTACATATTTTGGAAGGCTGTGATAACGTGACCAATCTGCTGACAGGAGTAATGAAGGAAGCGGTTGCAAGCCGTCCGGTTAGGACACAGGCTGGGGCAGTTAATTGCATAACTTAACATTAAGGAAGTAACATGGCAAAACACAGGACTCCTCCCCAGGACACCAGTGTTCATAACTGTATGAACTTTAAGTGAACTTTAAGTTATTTAAGGTACGTCCTCACCAGTGTTGGGTAAGGGTTGCTTTAAAAGTAATAAAATTACTTCACTGTGTTACTTTTTTGAAAAGTAACCAGTTACTTTACTGCATTACTCCCTGAGTAACTCAAGTACTTTTAAAGTACTTTTGAGTGTTCTACATTTCCTATTGGGCAATGGACCACTGCTGAGTACTCTGTTGAGTACTGCCATTAGCATCAAGCTAGCAAACAATGTTATGTCTTCATAATGGAGACTGACATAAAGTAATAACATTAACAAATAGCGGCGGGGCTTTTACTCACCACAACTGCAAAGGCTTTATCCATTCCCGTTGTCTTTATAAAGTTAACATATTGCGCCGTCATTTCAAACTCAACACTTCGTGAATTTGTTTCAAATTAAAAACCCTGTATAACCTCGGCTGAGAGAATCCCTCCATTTTCTAAATAGGCTTTTATTGTGAAACATTTGTAGGAACTTGGTTATGGAGGATACAGTAGCTTGAATGTTTGCGTACGATACTTCAAATGGAACTCCTGCCACCTGCTAGAGCTTTTTAGGTGACTACAACAACATGTCAGCTGGCACATGAACAGACACAGTGACTGAAATAATAGTAAAAGTAATAAAAATAGGACAAGTATAACCTGATGACATCACACACTTCGTGAAAGACGACCGGGGATAATTGGTGAGTACCACTGTGTAGTGTGTCATGTCTGTCGGCCAAGTCATGGCACGATTTTATGACTCCACAATCGTGTAATGTGACATAGTGACTTTCAGAACGGGCAGAAAAGTTGTGTAGTACTAGTGTGTACCAGGCATGATGCAAGTCCTGAGTCTGACCTGTCCGTCAGCGAGTCCTCCTCCACCTATTGAGTCGTGGGGATTTTACTGAAGGATACTGCAGAATGTTTTATACTCCACCATAGACAATGGCAGCATTTCTTCTACCACGTAGCTAGCCACAAGTTTCATGGCTTCTTTCGGACTGATAGGTTTAACGTTATCTCCATTCTTAGAACCAAAAGACAGTCGTTGCTGTTTCAAAGCTGAAGGACCAGCGTTCTAAAAGTAACGGAAGTAACTGATAGCTTGTTTGAAAATGTACTCAAGTATTTGATTACTCAAACAGCAAACTAATGTGTTAGGTTACTCTTTACTGCAAAAAGTAATCAAAGTACTCTAACACGTTACTCTGTAACGCGCTATACCCAACTCTGGTCCTCACCATATTTCTTTTCTTAAACCTAGCCACAGTAACTTTGCTTGCCTAAACCATACCTTCATAACTTCACATTAATTACATAACTTTACATTAAGTAAATAATGTCATTTGTGGGGTGCCAATTCATAAGATATCATATGAGCCATTGTATGAGGATAAGTTGATCTTTGCCACCTAAGTTGAGTCACGACTGTGAGAAAGTAAAAACCGCTGTACTTCAGGCATGTGAATTATCTCCTGAGGCCATTTGCCAAAAATTTGATTCGTTTAAGAAAACCGGGGGACCAGAGTCAGACCTATGCTGAATTTGGCTGTGTGTTTGGTCTGTTTGACCGTTGTTGTCACTCCAAAAATGTCAATGTCATTTTGATAAATTGATAGACCTAATACTTCTGGAGGAATTTAAAGTCTGCTTGCCAGATGAAATAGCTACGTATATCAATGAGCCAAAGGTATCCAACGTATCTGACACAGCTGTCCTTGCAGATAAGTACTTCTCCACACACAGAAATATTTTTGAAAAGTTTAATTCATCCTCTGAGTGTTCCTGTGGCCAAATCATTTGTTTTGCTGATGAAGCCAAGCTCTGATGTGGAGGTGAAGCTTTGTAGGGAAGATGTAGGAGCTAAGGACAAACTATGGCCATACTATAAACGGTTTTGCCTTAAACAAAACAAAAAACAACAAAAGACAAAACAAACACACAAAAACTTTCCCAAAGCAGTTAATATGTTAAAAACAGAAACTTTACCCAGTCAGCAAACTTTGCCTAGTTACCCCATTTGTGGTCAACCCTTTTTGATGTGTGTTCTCCTTTTATTTTGAAAGGGTGTGTTTCTCTGACAGACAGAGACCCTTACGCTCCTGTCACCACTACGAGGGACACTTGCAGCCCCACAGTCAGCCATCCTGAAAGGGGTGTTGCCATTGTCAGAAAAGTCCTCTGTCAATTCTAATGCTTTAGTCTGAGGGTTTGGTATGCAGTTTGTGGGGGTACCTTTACACGCTGTTCAACTTGAAGTTGAAGGAGATGTCAGTTTACACAAATAAACAAAAATCATCTGTGGAGTCCAGCGATCCCAGCACAATAGTATCCCCAAACCTGGGATATCATTTGAAAATGAAAATTTAGTAGGTGGACACACTTAGTTTTGTTATGGAGAACTTTGCCTGCATTACGATGACGACACAAAATGAGGATATGTTGTGTAATGATTGTGTGAGAGCTGTCACTGGTTTTATATCCAGTAGCCACAAAACCACTATTCAATGCAACTATCTGCAATCAGCACATAAATGTATCTCTATATCGACTGTCCCGTCACATCTGATGTCAGATCAAAGGGGATTGGCACTGTTTGGCACCGTTTGGCACTGTTTGGCACGTTTGGCATGCGTAATGGAAACCCAACCTGATTTGATTAACACAGCTACAAACTAATGAGTTTCGTAGTTCCGTATATTTGGACACTGCGAGCTTGGACCTCCCGAACCAAAACATCAGTTTCCTCCTGGGAGAAATTTGGCCGTGTGACACTGCTGCTCTCTTCTGCCATGGCGAATTGAGTAACCTCTCATTACGTGTTCGCACGGCGCATTTAAGGGCGAGGAGAGGGGCTCATTTGATTGGTGTGATGTGTGTAAAACCCACTCCACGCCTTCTCTCCTACCTCTTTCCAACTTGCGCAGGTAGGAGGGATGGAGGTGGGAAAGAGGAGTAGCTGCGCCAGGCGCACGGTGTGCCAAACTTGCAAAATCCGCCTGGCCACACCCAGTTGGCGAAGCGCAGGTGCGCTGCGCCCCTGCCTCACCCGGTCTGCAAAACTAGAGCCCTATATGTTCAATGATGCCTCTCATATTTATTTGTTCACAATCTGATTTCAGTTCACCACCTCACCATCTGCATTGGGGTTTCAGTACAGCGCGCATTCTCCGATGAAGTTTTTTTGTAGAGATCATAACTTTTGCGTGGGAAATGGTGTATGCCTCTTTCAGGCTCCATTTTGTGCTAATTCAAGGGTTATAAATGAAAGCCCTGATCACCTGACGTCCCTCCCAACCAATACACCTTTTCCAACTTTTCTCATCAGCCCTGCAGATATTTACCAGCACATTTTAACTTGTTCCTGAGCAGATCGTCTCATGAACTTCTCACTAAGCACTCCTGCTGCTTGCCTGTTACCTGCCTGTATGATCTAAGGCCTTAACTATAGACTTCTGGCTTCTTGCCTGTTCCCAGCCAGAGAGTCTACCTTACTTTATTTGCCTGCTTGGTTTCAGTGAAGACAATCTTTTATCTCTACCTGCTTGGTGTTTGAGTCCTGCTATTGGGTTCAATCTCCAGAAGTCAGGTTGGGTACTTAGACCACGAACAATTTGTTATGGCTGCCACACAAGTGTTTAATTTTCATTTACAAATGAATTTGTGCCAGAGCTCTGTCTGGACTTCAACTTGTCCTTCACATCAGTCTTTCTTATCACACTGATAACACACTCCACCTGGAAACAAACAGCTTCTCAGAGTTCAAACACAAAAACCCGCATTCAAAATGAGTGAAAGTGAATTTCCACCTCTTTCAAGAGCATTGTTGAAGTTGGATGAAATTCAAAGAAAACAAGTTTGTATAAAAGAAGCAGACGCAGCAGTTTCTTTGTAGCTTCTCAACTATAAAAGGACATTTAGCAGCAGTGGAAACATTTGGTCCAACCTAGAGTCCATTATGAGGAGTCTAGTGTTTCTGCTCTTGGTGGCTTTAGCCAGCGCTAAAATCTACGACCGCTGTGAATGGGCCCGAGTGCTGAAGTCTTATGGGATGGACGGCTACCATGGCTACAGCCTGGCTAACTGTGAGTATGAGCCTGCCAGTCTGCAGAAAATATTACTCATTTACATGCAATCTTATTATTATTGTGCAACATAACACATTGCACAATTTGTGGGTCTGTCTTGTTTCTTCTGCAGGGGTTTGTCTGAGCAAGTGGGAGTCAGATTACAATACAGCAGCCACCCACTACAACTACTACGACGGATCCACTGACTACGGCATATTCCAGATCAACAGCCACTATTGGTGTAACAACGGCCAGACTCTCAATGCAGTGAACGCATGCCACATCAGTTGCAGCGGTCAGTGATGAGCCACCACACCCAAAACTTTAACTACACACAGACATTTTCATCCTATTTTATTACATGCCAAGTTGTTATGCAAGTGTTGCTACCAGTTAAAGCTACAATAATCAGTACAGTGGTTCTAATTAGTAACAGTAAATCTAATAACTGTATTATGTAGAAATGTCTCCCATGGACAATTATTACAAACTCTGCAGCTCTATTGTGCTTTTAATTCTTTCTTTAACTAATAGTTTTGATACACACTTAATAGGACTGGGTATCGCCTAAATATTTTGATTCCATGACCAAATCCAGAACCCTGAAAGTGATACTGATACCAGTAGAGAACTGCATTTGCTGCCTTTTTCTCTTCTTCATACCCGTTATATGAGGGGAAGCACTCAGTTGTGTATGATACCACTACACACTACAGGTGTGTAGTATAGCCATACTTTTTGGTGGCACCTTGTCACACTAAACTGCCAACTCCAATTAATACACCACGCTCGACGTCACCACTCACTCCAATCATATCGCACAAAATTGAGGACCATGCATTTTTCTCTAGATCTGGGTACAAAAAGGATCAAATGCAGGTATTATTTAACTGGAGAAGTTTCTAAACTACTTGGCACTGGATTATTGGTCGTTCACTAAAAGGTATTGAGTACCGATACCCAGCCCTAACATTTTGTTCTGTCTCAGCACTCTCATCAACCTAATCAGCAGCAACAGACAGCTGTTTTCAGAGAAATGGCTTGGATAAACTCACTATATTACCTACTGCGTACCAAACAGCACACAGACACAGTGAGAGACTAGCTGGTGAACATAAAGGGATGCTAGAATTGTACCAATCAAACATAAGACAGAAAAGCACTGTCTGCTTTGGAGTAAAGATGCAAATATATCAGAAAGTATCAGGCCTTGAGAAATGAGGCTGAGTGAATGAGAGGCAAATTGTAAAGAATGTTTGCATAGAAGCGCTAAATACATGTAGTCCTTTTCCCAAGTGAAGGAATCATCACTGAACTGTCAGGAGGGCTTTTTCATTCACTGTGTAGCACAAAATGTTCTTACAACATTAATGTCCAATTTTAAAATTATTATTGAAATCCAGATTTTATACAATCTTTTTGACAGAGCTTCTGACCGATGATGTCAGTGTGGCGATCAATTGTGCCAAACGTGTCGTTAGGGATCCCAACGGCATCAGAGCCTGGTAAGATTTGATCATGTGACTATGATGTGTTCATGACACCAACTTTCACATGTGAAGAGATGGGTGATGTCCCTCTGTCTGGTTTCAGGGTGGCCTGGCGCCTTCACTGCGAGGGCCGTGACCTGAGCTCCTACGTGGCAGGATGTGGTGTTTAATCAACAAACCAGGGCGCTGTCATCGACATAATAGTCTCCCATCTTCAGCTGCAGTGGATTAAAGCTTTTCTACTGTTTGTTTGTTTGATTTGACAGAAGTAAAACGCACAGAGTTACTGAGGCTGCAGATGACTCTTTTCATTAATAATCATTAATTATAATTATTACATTCATTCAATTGTTAATCATTAAATAATCTCATGGGGCACCATTCTCAGAAAGAAAAAAAAAGATAGCCAATAACTTAATTCAGTCTCACAAAAGACACCAAACTATTAATTTGGAATGCTGGTTAATAATTAACAAATACCTGTAATCAAATTCCATATCAATAGTAAAGACTGGTGGATTTTGAAGTCCCTGGTATAGCAGGGGATGGTGATTTATTCACATTCACAGCAAGTATGATTCCAAACACTTTTATTCAAAAGAAAGCAAACAAAAAAACACACATAAAATATCCTAACTAGTAACTACATACAACTCTGTGTGTGTGTGTGTGTGTGTGTGTGTGTGTGTGTGTGTGTGTGTGTGTGTGTGTGAGAGAGAGAGAGAGAGAGAGAGAGAGAGAGAACACACAAAGAAAAAATAGCTGACAACAGGGATAATTAGAAAGAAGATGGCCAAATCAAAGATGGCCACAGATGGGAATAGGAACTTCTGAAGAGGGAACTTTGAGTTCCCTCTCTAGTTATGTCAAAGCCAAATAACATGAGTATGACTGTGTGATCTATGTTGTGTAAATGTTAGTACAAGGAATGTTAAGCTGCATGCTAGACTGTCTGGGTGAGGCATTAGCTTGCCACATCAACTTAGCATTGGCAAAGCCAGCTATCCAATAACCTGACTACAAAGAGACCATAAGAATAAAACTCACTAAAAAAAAACATCAAATCAAGACATGTCACACATAGACTGACAGAAGTTCACAGTCTTGCTTAGCCTGTAGTGTTGTACTAATGCTATGCCCACTTGTTATGTTACCAGTCCATGAATGGAAGGAAGAGTTACGATGTTGAGCTGCTTGTTAACCAGTGGTCATCCAAGGTGGATGGCCTGGCTTAGCAGAAGGGGGATTCCAGTACTGTCTTTGCTGTGCTGTGTTCCAATGGTGCAGCTTACAGTAGACAACAGTAGCTACCGTGACGTCACCCACTGGTTTGTGGACTCTTGTTTTTAAGCCTCGAGTTCAGCCACTGCCATGCCATCTTCTTTTGTGGAGACAGAAGTGTCTACATTTGGACGCAGTGGCGGAGCTGTGGAGGAGACTGTAGTGATGCTTTGCAGACCTGTCAATCAAGGCACCACACTCTTGAATATACATAAATTTAAGCTTTAATAAAATGAAAATGGGTGACTTATATAAAAATTCACCCCTGTAAAGTTGTCATGAATGGGGAAATTAGCTATAGAGAGCAAAACTAGTTTTTGTACCAGACATTAAACATGTTCATTTCTGTTGTTAAGTCGGGCATTTTAACATGGGGGTCTATGTGGACTGACTCGCTTTAAAGGCCAGCCTCAAGTGGCCATTCGAAGAGCTGCAGTTTTTGGCACATCCATGTTGTCCTTCTGTTTCAGCCCCAGATACTGCAGCTTGTATAACAGCACCTCTGCTGTGTCATTATGTCTTATTACCCCCTTGGCTGCGAGGGCGTAACATCTGGCAGTCCCTATCAGTATTGAGTAAGTACTAAATTGCCCCCTCGCAACAATACTGATCAAACAATTAAAATATAACCTGTTACTGTTCGTGTCTCCTTGGTACACATCCAGTTAACAAGTCTTGGTTTTTCCCAGTGTCTCACTTCCCTAACCCAATATTGCTGATAGGATTTGCTTTCCCATTTCTTTGTAACATGTGAGAGGCTGATTGTAAAAAGCACCAAAATCAACTATATGTGCATTTATCCTCCAGTCTTTATTTCTCATCTTTTTTTTTTCTCCAGAATATTTTAACTATATCCTGGACTTCTCAGAGGACACATATGTGGGATGTGTTTTGAATGTGTAAACAGTTTTGAACATGAGCAGAAATCTTGTTGAAACATGTTAAAGTCCAGGGGTTTGTAAATTATTAAAAATTATCGTATCATTGACATGACTAGGTGCCACATGCACATTTAAAGAGGATTTTGCAATTAAGAATTCCAATATATTATTACCATGGGTAATAACAATGGCTTTATTCTATTGTAGTGTTCTCAGTTCTGAAATAGAAAATATACCCATATAGACCGAATCATGATGTTTAATTATAAATACCTTCCAGGTAGAAAATCAAGGCGTCACATACATAAAATCAAAATGTGCCAAGCAAAATAATGATAATAACAATAGTAATAATAATAAATTTTGTTTATGCAACACTTTTCAAAACAAAGTGACAAAGTGCCTTACGTGTTTGAACCAGGAAGAAAAAATTTAAAATAAAAAATACAGGACTGCAATGAAATAAATCAGACAATACAAAATGAAAAGGGAATAAAATACCCCAAAGTAATATAAAAGATAAACAGCAATAACATGTTGGGGAAAAAAAGGGGATTGCATTAATAAAATATATGTTTTGAGAAGTGATTTAAAAGATGTGACTGATTGTGTAGCCTCAGATCCTCAGGCGAGGCCCTCCCTGCCTGGTAAACACCCACGTTTCAGTGCAGACTCAGAGTTTCTGCTGAAAATATCAAAAAGCTCATCCAAAATACAGAAGGATCTGTCTTGACTCCGCAGATAAATATTCAGTTGTTTAAATAATCAATCTGGGCTCAAGGTTGGTGACTTTGTATGCAAAAACAGAAATTAAACATTGTATGTAAAATAAAAAACAAAGGGCCATGACCACAAACAAAAGACACAAACTATGATTAAAAAGTGAATTATACCTAGGCTACATGTGTGCTGACTCAGCAGAGATAATATTAAAAGAGTTAAGTTGATCAGGAGAATAAATATAATATAATATAATATAATATAATATAATATAACAATATAATAATATAACTGTCACCTGAATTTTTGTTTTCCTTTCCATTAACGAAGACATTTCCACCAAAAATTGGTGCATAGAAACTCACCAGAATGTAGAAAATTAAGTGTTTGATGCTCAGAATTTCTAATACTTCCAAAACTGTGTCTATTTTTTCATTTTGCAAGTCTAATATTGTGTGGGTAGAAAACAGTCAATGTATATTATATTTATCTTAGTTACTGCGTTGTTGTCCAGGCCTCCATGAGTAGTTTAGTTAGGTCAGTGTGTTCAGTTTTGTTTGCTGTTTATATCAGATCAGTTCTGTTTCACCTTTATCACCTTTTATGGGCTCAATTAATTAATGATAATCAGTCGTCAGTTGTCATTGTCCCACTCAAGTTAAAACAAAACTCCAGTGTGTCAGTAAACATCTGGAGGATTTATTTGATAGTGTCTTAGCATAAAGACTTGGAAGGAACCAAATATCTTAAGAGTTTATTAGTCATTATTTAATCATTGTCACAAACTGATAACGAATTGACTCCTTTGATTAAGGTCACATGATGTTTGTTTTAAATGAGCAGCAGCTGTTTCTGGAGCTAAATGTCACGTTGGCATTTTTGTTATTTATTTCAGACAAAACAAACCAAAAGTCAAAACTCCATTTAGTTTAATAGCATGTCATCACTTCAGTGGCAGGAACAAACAGGAAGTTGTTGTATCATTAGAGTGAAGCAGCAGAGGGAACAGAAGCTGCTGCTTCTGCTTATTTGTTTTCCCATTAAAAAAACAAAAACAAAAAAGGCTGTTTGTTTGGATGAAATCAATCAGATTAGGTATTCAAAAATAACCACACAAACACAAAAACAAAGCGTACTGATGTAATGGATTTATTGTCTAACCACCACACCACCTTAAAGCGGCCCTAATTAATATTTGTGCACTAACAATGGATGAAATGACATGTGAAAGGGGTCGCTTGTAGTAACACAGATAATTATGCTCTGCAGTTCCTCTCAGTTTTACAGTGTGTCTTTTGGCATATTTCAGTTTTGTTTTGTTTTTTTGATTAATACAATCTTAGTGTTTTGGTTCACTCTCACTCATCAAGTAAGTTCATGAGGAACTCACTGTACTTGCTCAGCACTCAACAGCAGACAGACAGACACAGTTAGAGCATGGAGCATTTAGCAGCTAAATGGACAGATATATTTCTCAGAAGTTGGTGGAGACCAAAAACAGAGCTAACAGAGATTGGACATTGGACTTACACTCATCAAGAAGACACAGACACTCCAAATCAGTGATAATGTTGCTCAGTGTCTGCTGGATGTATCAATAGGCAGCAGATTGTTGACAAGTTAGCCATATCAATTTTAAGGAGTACAGTCAGTATGTTTACATGAACAGTAAAGTCGAACTACGGTTATAGCTCAAATGGGCCATTTTATTCGACTACTGTCCTTGTCCTAGTATACAAGCACAGGAGGGGAATCGTTTTATTGACTGAAGTATGTCCAACTCTGCTACTATAGGTGGTGATACACCTCCTTTCAGCTTGTTAGTATTGGGCCTTATTCCTGTTGACCTATTACGTCACAGACTAAACAATCGACAAACAAATTAGCTATGGTTAGCTAGCGGCAAACTGGCACTATGGTGGACAACTTTACAGCTCTGTACATTTTGTCCGTCCAAAAATGGATGACCCTGGATGTATATATCACCTTGTCTTTAGTGGCTTCTTCTTTTGTTACACATTTAATGCTATTTGACTTTCGGGTCAATGTCTGGAGTTGAAACTGTGGAGCATGAGCAAAGCGCCACAGCCAGTTTGGGTCAGATTGACTGTATACATGCAGGAGTAATTCATCTCCCAATTGCATTATGTTGGTGTGTTAGTCCAACTTTGAGAACTTTGATTTAGTATGATTTCAGTTGGACTAACATGTTTATGTGTATTTTAAAAGTCCAGTTTTAGTCAGATTAATAGAATAAATTGATATTCTCTAATGTCATGTAAGCGCACGGACTGAACAGCCAAAACATTAATTAAAACCACAGGTGAAATGAATATCATTGATCTTTTTTTTTTTTTTTTTTTTTTTTTAACAACACAATGTTCTGCGGAGAAACCTTTGGTCCTGGCATTCATTTGGATGCCACTTGACTTGACACACTCCACCCACCCAAAAACCGTTGCAGACCAAGTCCCCCCCCCCATCCCCACCCCCACCCCCCACCCCCCCCCCACCCCCCACCTCCACCCCCAAACAATGCAAACAGGGAGAGGAAGAGCATAGTTTTTTAAGAGGTTGTTGGCAGTTTTGAAGAGGTGTGTTTTGGGGGCTTTGGAGTTTCTGATGAATTTAGGGAGTGAGCTCCAGAGGGAGAGAGCAGCAATGGAGAGAGCCTTTCCCCCCAAGTGCTGTGGTTAGTCCAGGTGGTGGTGGGAGCCAGGTTGTGGAGGGCTTCATAGGTGATGATGAGGGGATTGAAGTGGATACGCTGGGGTATAGGGACCCAGTGGAGGTTATGAGGGAAAGGGGTGATGTGGTCACAGGTGCAGGAGTGTGTGAGAAGACGAGCAGCTGAATTCTGGGTATAGCGTAGTTTCTTGAGTGTTTTGGATAATGAACGGTAGAAGAGACTGTTGCAGTAGTCGAGTCTCTAAGTGGGAATGGATGGAAGGAGGCTGGCAATGTTTCTGAGATAGAGGAAGGAATCTGAGATAAAATAAAATAAATAAAATATCCTGTGTGCGATTGTTGGGCCGTCGTCCCTGTTCCCTCCACTGTGTTGATGATTCAGAAGCCATATGTTCCATTTAGGACTGTTGTGATTGGATGTTACCATTTCAGAGTTACGCATATTAAGAATTCCTTATTTTCAGTTCCTTATGTTTAGCAGGATTTTTGGCACATACAACACACCCACATACACATACTCATTTTGGTGTAAGAGGGATACCATGGTTCTTCCCAGTTGTCATAAAAATTCACAAATATATTGTTCATAGAGTTTGGGGAAGGCCTTTTCTTGTTTCAACATGACAATGCCCCCATACACATTATAACCTGACACTTATTACTGGCTATTCTGCCAATGCAGCTCCCTTGACCACCCCAAACTTCTCTATATGTATTAGGCTTTCGGCAGGTTGCAGAATCCTTGTTGCTGCTTGGACTGTAAGAGCTCCCTCAGAGCGGAGCCTTTTAACCAAATGTAACTATGACCATTTGCTATAAATGATCAGTTCCTTGACTGAAGTTTCTCTGGCTGAAGTGTACTGAATGGGAGCAAATCCCAGTAGCCAGATTCTAAAATCTGGTGAAAAAGCCTGAAACCAGAAGAATAAAAACTGTTATAGCAGCAGATTATGGTTTTGGAATTATATGTTCATGACTGTAATATCTGAGTGTAAATATATAAGCTTTATCATGACCAGCAGCAGCTTCGTGTCTCTGGTTTAACCTCAGCTACTGTTTTCTGATGCAGAGCACGAACAGAGCTGCTGTTACAGGATGGAAACAGGAATCCCTGGACGAGAGAGAGAGGGAGAGAGACAGAGAGAGACAGAGAGAGGGAGATAGTAATAGAGAAAGGAGCATCTGGCAGTGAAGCAGGAATTTAAATGTGTAGTTGCAGTGATCAGAAACTGGCATCATAGAGCCATTAGCAGATGCAAATGAGGGCAGAGCTGGCAGGCTGGTTTGTCTCACTCTGTCTTTAACACACACAAGCACCACACACAACACAGAGTTGCACATACAGACAAAGTCCAACATCTGGACTGGGAACAGTTTGTGCCAAGTATCTGACAGAACAAACAACACACTGATGATTTAGCTATTCTTAAAGTCTAATCAGCACTGGAGCTAAAAAAGTAAAGGGTGGTGCTAGAGGACAAGCCATGGGGTCATTTAAATCTTAAGGGTTTGTCCTCTGGGGAACAGGAATGTGATCATGAAATTTCATGACAGTCTATGGTAGATGTTGAGATACACTTTATGGCCAAAAGTACACACAAATATTCTAGCCCTATGTGACCATGGGCATTAATCTGGTGATATCAGTGAGCAGACAAAGTTCAGCCTATGGCACATTTAAAAACAGAAGGTGTAAAGTGCTTTTTAGGAAGACAAAAAGGGAGAGAATATAACATGAAGGCAAGGAAGAAAAGCGTGTATAGAGTTTCAACATCCAAACAATGTCATGAAATTTCATGATCACATTCCTGTGATATATATATATATATATGTATATATATATATATATATATATACACGTGTTAATATGTGTATTTTTTTTTACTTTTGACAGAGCCACAGAGCCAGGCTAACAGCTATATATACATACATATCATGGCAACATCCAGGAGGCATCACATCTTTATACAATTATACAGAAGGAAGAAGGACAATAGGGTGTACGTGTGTGTGTTTGTCTTTAAATGTAAGCGAATATAAAAAGAGCAGTCACACACATCCAAAAAGTGAAGATGGTGCTGGACTAAAAGAATTAAACTACACAAACAAAAAAAGTCCGCACACTTCAGCTCCCTTTTTAGGTCCATTTATTCCATCATCATGGATCCTCTTATTGTGTAAGCACAATAAGTGGAAGTTAATGTGCCTGTATCTGTGTTTGTGCCCGTGTGTGTGTAGAGACAAGGAAAAGGAGAAGTAGAGGGAATGTAACAACCATTTCACATAACTGCTACTGCATATGAAAACATGTCCTTCCCCATACAGCTTTGAAATCTGCATGGCACAAAATTATTTGAGCTCCCTCTGGTGGGATAACTATGGACATAGACAAATAATTGCATAAATATTTGACAGTCCTCTGAAAAGTATTTTATATTACATTACATCACCTGTATATGTATAGGTTAATAGGCTTCAGCCAATATTCTTTTTCCTTATTTTGCACAATGAATGAATATTACATACACTGAAAAGCATTCTATTTCATGTCTCCATCGGCTGGTGGGCCACCATGATAAATGTACGCATGCATAATATGATGTTAATTCCACCAAAGAAGAGACTTGATGATCACTAAAATAAGGTGGGGAAAACAGTGGATATATCAGTATCAGTATCGTTTATCGGCAAAAGATCCAATATTGTGCATCCCAAAATTCTTATGGAAGGGATAATGCCCTTCGAGGTGTCCATTATTAGGAAATAATGGCCATTATTTCCTAATAATGGACACCTCGAAGGGCATTAATGTAATTGCCAAAGAACTCTTTAAATTCATCCTATTGTGCATTTTGTAATAAAATACTGTTCCTTCTAAAATAAGTCTATCTCAATTGAAATACTGTTATGCATATTTACTCAAATGAAATGTTAAATGTCAAAAATCTTTGATCTCAAACTACATTTTGAGCTCCATGTGAGGTCACTGACCCAGTTCTCACTGTGGAAAAAGTCATCCATGTTTTCACTGTCATATGTTAAACAGCTTTTCAGCTGACTCAGTAAATCTTCCACAGATGGACTCCAGCTGGTCTCAGAGTCAGATAAGGAGGACCTGTTGGTGTTAACCTATCTTGGCATAAAAACTGGAAGTAGAGGCGAAACAGCTTGCCTGGCTGGTGTGTGTTTGGCTACCAACACCTCTAATCTTTTGAATTAATACATTTTACCTAACTTGTTTGACAAATATTTAAACAGCAAAGTGACAATGTGTGCTTTGTGCTGAAACTAGTGTCTTCTGCTACAACAAAAAGGGTAATTGAAGCACATTGGTACTAAACCTTGCATCCTCACCAGGATGACAAGACTTCAGGCAGCTCCACACAGCTACTTCACCTGACTGTTTGCCAAAAAAGTAGCTCCAGCATGTAATTCCCAATAAAAGCCCAAAATCCTGCTTTCTGTCCCATTAAACCACGAGAGTGAGAGCCAGGCTAACGGCTTCTTCTTGCTTTCAGTCTTTGTGCTAAGCTAGACTAACCACATCCTGACTGCCCAGACACATCAAACTGACAACACAAATCTAATGGCACGAGGGTCAACTGTTGTGTTGCTTCGGAGATGGCAAAAATACATTAAAATGTATTTTGATACAAAATAGAAAATACCCCTCAAATAAATGTATCAAAATAAAATACATGTATTTTGTACTTTCAAATACAGAAAATACTTTTTTTCTTTCTCTTTTTGGCAGCGACCCACAGCTCTATAGGTCACTCTGTCAGTCGGTTAGTTGGTTGGTTGGTCGGTCGGTCCACAAAAGTCCTTGACCAAAAATGCTCAAATTTTGCATATTGCACCTAGAGACCATGAGTAACTATACCAGAAAGAATCCCCACGATTCGTCCATAGGTGGCACTATACTAACTGATTCAATTCTTTTTGTGAATAACTCAAAAAGTCCTTGACCAAAAATGCTCAAAATTTACATGCTGCAATTACAGACCTCAAGTAACTATGCCAAAAAGAACAACCATGATTCATCCATTAATGGCGTGATAGTAGCAAATTTGGTCACAGCTATTGCAAATTTGTGCTTGTTTTCTCACAATTTGGTATAGCAGAGTATTCAGGTTTGGGCTATAGGATATACACAGTTAGCAGTTACACAGTTAATAAGACAGTTAGCATAAGCATCGCTAGCTTGATATTATAAATATCAGCACCATGTATTTATACAATAGGCTATGTATCCAGACTCAGACATAAATCATATATCAAGCCAGCTGACATCTGTCACACTCAGATAAAATATTTACCTTGACAGACAATTGGTTGAACTTGGAAGATGTGAGCAGCAAGGTAGTCTACTGGTAGTGTGGGTCCATCCACATGAGCAGCATGCCTGGCAAGTCGAGTCTAGCTGTGCTGTGAACTGTCCACCAACGGTCTAGCTAAACAGCAGCAACATACTGTAGCTACTGTAGCTAACTAACTTGTTTGCTGTCTAAATTGGAGCCTTTGGAGCCCTGTTCTCAACTGTTTTCAAATGAAAAAGAGAAAAAAAGCTGGGGACATGTCCCTAAAATATCATTTATTGATTCAGATTTAGATTCAGACAACTTTATTGATCCCATGTGAGGCAATTCATTTGTAGCATACTCATCCCAAGCATCAATCACAACAACCTACAATTTCCTATGTTGTTAGGCACAGTCCAGTAAAACAGACCACTAGGTCATTGAAGGGCACATTGAATGGCCCAAGTTTAAAAAAAATATATATAGATACAAATATTTAAAAAAAAAAAAAAAAAAAAAAAGTAAAAAATATTGTTACATCCAATATTCTAAGAATGTGTAGCCTATTATTTTTGTTTTTTGATTCGTGGAGAAAGTATTTTGAGTATTTTAAATACAAAATTACTCCACTCAAAAGTATTTTGTTACAAATTACATTTGCTTTTGCAAAATACTCAAATGTAGTTGAAATACATATTTTAAATACAAGTAATAGAAATACTGCCCATCCCTGCGTCGCTTCACGTTGCAAGTGCCTTGGCCAAAAAAGTTGTACTTGAGCACACCGCAAAGACTACAGCTGACTTCCAACTAGCACATACGTTCTGTACCTGTGTGGGAGGAAATAACTCTCCTCACCAGCAGACAGAGGTACTCTGTATTGGTCATTCAATGAGGGAACCCAGAGGATTGTCAGGACTGATTCAAGATGTTAGTTAGCAAGTTGGCACTTTAACCAAAGGAAACAACAAATTACTTTTATTGTGCACCAGCAAACAGTTAAACAATTACAAACTCTTTCTACTAAAGAGCTAAATGGCTATAAACATTCAATAAGGATAGACTCATTCTGAGAGAAAAGCATAGGTATTTACATGTGCACATCAGTAAGAGAAATGTGAAAAGGCGATTGGACCCCATCGTGATGTCATATATTCCAGAGGATGGTAGAGACATACTGTAGTAGATTAAGGACCGCTGATTGGAGGAAGCGGTGGGAATGGGATAGAGAGAGAATTGTGAATGGATATAGCATAACGAAAGTCTTCCTGATTGAATTTATGCTGAGCTTCATAATCTTACCTAATATAACAAGTTTTTTTTTGATCTCACTCCCTCTTGAGTGGTTTGCCTTCTTTCCTTACTTCCATTTCTCTTCTTGTGCGCTGAGCCGAACGGTCAATCAGAGTGATTTCTTTCACCGACAGGCTCCGTTGGCTCCAACCTCAATTCAGTAAATCAGCTGAATTAAAGCCAGCTAGCACCAAAACTAGGGTGACAGACGCACATCGACAGCCTGGCATTAGCCAAAGGCAAACTGTCGGCTTGATGTATCAGGGTCCTAACATACGGATGTCGATCTTATCTCACTGTGAGTAAGACAGCAAGTTAGTATATTTCCAAAAAAGGCTGTACATTTCCTTTAAAGGTCGAGTTGTCTGCAGTGTGTAGAATATTGATTGTCAGCATAATCAGAAACAGTCATCTATCAGGAAAATTTTTCTTTAATAAAGGCACCATCAATGGGATTTGGAGAGTTTGTGTGGAGGGGCCTGATAAATGCAAAATATATGTATACGTGAAGTTGATATAGTGGATGCATAATTACTAATAAAATATATTCCCAGGGACGTTGGTGGTTTAGTGGGTAGAGCAGGCACCCCATATACAAGGCTATTGCCGCAGCGGCCGGGGTTCAAGTCCAGCCCGTGGCCCTTTGCTGCATGTCATCCCCTCTCTCTCTTTCTCCCCCCCAAACTTACCTGTCCTGTCCCTTAAAGGCAAATGCCCAAAAAATATCTGAAAAAAAAAACCCCATATATGTTCCCAAAAAAAGCTCCAACAAACATTTGTGAATATAATCATTTATTTACTCCAGTCCCAAGAAATGTACACACATGTTCGCTGAAGGTATAAAATTTGTCTTAAATAAGCAATTGTTCTATTTCATATCCATGTAAATTCTTATTGTTTCATTAAAACCCCTGAAGACTTTTTTTTTTTAAAAAAATGACAACAATCTGACACCACAAACAACCAAAATCATCAAAGAGCACAACAAGAGTTAGTAGTTAGCAAAAGCCGTCCAGCAGTTTGCAGTCTGACTTTGGGTTTGATGAGGACGTTGCTCCTCATTATTTTTTTTTATTATTATTTTCATTTTTTATCAGCTTTATATCAAAAAGAAAGAAATATCTCACTTTGAAAATGAGACAAAATAAGCGCTTGCTGTAAAGTTTGAACAGATGATGAATCTCAGAAAGGATTAAAGGCTTAGGTTGTTGGTTTGAGCTGGTGGATACTCAACGTATTGCTGCTGCTGCTGCTCCTGTTCATATTGTGCAGTGTCTGTTGTTTGATGTCATATTGTACTTGCAGCTGGTGTTGCTGGTGTTTTTTTCTCATTGCTGATTCCATTATTGCTACAGTTGTTGCTCCCATTGTTAGTGGTGTTGCTCTGGAAAATCACTCTATGCTCCAGATGCTGACAGATGTCTGGTGTGATGTCATCCTGAAAACGGTTTCCTTAACGGGAAGATGAGGCAATTGCCCACTGAGACAACGAATCAGTGCAGGTGAGTGTCAGTGTCAGTGTGGGTGGTCTGTTTTTGGTTTGTTGTCTGGATTAAGAGGAAGATGATTATAAACCTGAGGCTGATGAACACAGGGACTCTGGGGAGAGGGAGAGAAACAGAAAGAGAGTTATTGTCATTGAACAGAACAGTTTAGTTTCCAGATTTGTAGTTTGTTGTCAAAGTGAACACAGAAGACACATGTGATCCATCAGCTGACTCCCTTCCATCAGTCAGCTGATCCATCAGTTGTTTGGGCTGATTAAGATCAGCTGATGTAGCTGGGATGTGGGCTGAGCTTGACATTGTGTCCTGCCCTGGTGTGCCTGAACTAACGCTGTTCTCAGTTTGGGTTTCCTAAACCTCCAAATGTAGCTCAAATTTTATGCCAGTTTTAAGAATATGGGCAAAGGAAAATGAGGATTTATGTGCTTTTCCAACTACACAAATATTGGAAGTTGGTTAATTGAGATCAGCAGTAGATGGTGCTTTTTCTCCAGTCAGGTGCAGAAGAAGAGGGCGCAACCATAGATGATAAAAATGGGGGGACTTTTGTTTCCAAGCTCGAGAATGAAGTTTAATGTTTAGGTTTCTGCTGTGTGTTGATTATAAAGATCACTGAAATGAAACTGAGAATCAGAAAGTGACATGTGGGAAATTAAGTTTGGTGACAAAGCAACAACAGTCCCTGGGATAGTGTTTAATACTGAAGACAAAGCATATCAAAACAATGCTTTTTCAGTATCTCAACTTACTGAATATAAACATGTGCTATAAAAGCTTTCTGCTTTCATCAGTGTTTAATGAACACAGATAGGACTTCACCCAAACAAAATAATTAAATCTAAGATATACTTTATATACACCCGAATATAGTGAGGGTTAGGCTTAGTTTGTGTTTTGTGTTCAATCAGAAAATATCTAATAACAGAATATATAAAGAGCACTTATGGAACATTAAGGACTTACAGTCAGTTCAAGACATCCTTTGGGAAACTGGGACATAATAAAAAATTGGGGGACTTTTTTTTAAATAAGTGAGGACAATTTTCAGGACATATTTGGAAGGTAGGAACATTTTTGGTAGAGTAGGAAGAGAGAGGTTAGAGAATGAGTCCAGTGGGGACATGCTGTTAAGTGAAAAATACTTAGAGTGTATTTAGAGAGAGTATTTAGAGTGTGTAAAATTTAGGAGTAAGGTCATCAGGAGAATTCAGTGCGAGAATTCAGCGGGTACCACGGAGGAGGTAATCAGCTCGCTCTGTTAACTCAGGCTCTCTGCACGTTCACAAAACAACAAGTCAAATAAAACATTCAGCGCATCATTTGACACTTACAAATTATAGACTGCATGCTGCCTAGTTCCGCCTTTGAAGAATATTTAATTAGTACTGAAGCAATACTGTTGCTACAATTAAGGCGAGAGAGGAATGCTGGCAGAAAGTTACCAATTGTGTAAATTACCAAGTTTACATGGCCTAAAAAATATCATATCATATTCCCTCCACTGGGAATCTATATCGCTCATTTACTGACTATTGACTATAGAGTAACACTATCCTAAAGAATTGTGAAAATAACTTTTTAGCCGATTTCAAGCCGAAACTTGGAACAAAAAGGTTAGGTTTGCAGCATCACACACTGTCATGGGCGAGCTTGGCTTGGTTTAGTTCAGTTTGGGCCATCAGCACAGTGTGGCAGGAATTTGCATTTCCATTTCAACAGGGCTACCTTCTTGAAGGTGTGTCTTTAACTGATGACGGCTTGTCTTGAGTGATGATGTTTAAAAACAGCAGACTGATCCACAGCTAAAACCCCCTGTCATTTTTGCTACATGTGTTTTTCCACAGCAGGGCAGGTAAAAGAAGTTTACCAGTTGGAGGTGAGCTGTTTGTAGAGGTGCAGTCAGAGCCTGTTGTCTGCAGCTCTTCATCAACATCTCGCTGTGGTTGTTTCTGCTTTTATTTTCCTACCTGCTGTATTATAAGACTTGCCTTTAGAAAGCAGAAGAAAAGCCGCTAATAAAGTTCTGCTAATTCAGTGAAAAACACATTTGATTTCCTGTAGATTCTTCACAATAAAAGTCCCCCATTATTTTGTTATGTAAAAACTTTTATTGTGAAGCAGCAAAATAAGGAAATACTGAGTTTTTGAGCAGCAACTTCACACAACTTCTAATATGGCTGATAGTGATCATAAAACAGTAAAATAAAGCAGATATCTGAAGTAAGAACAGGACACAGGAGAGAAACTAAACTCCAAACTACAGAGATTCAGTCAGGAGCTACAAAAGTACTGAAAGCTGAACACACTTTTAAAATCGCCCTTACTCTGGCCACTTGAGGTGAGTAGAATCTTGCAACACACACACAGCTGATTTGTGGGGGGCGAAGAAGGGTCAGAGGTTGGCTGCAGTCGCCAAAAAGTCATTGCAACCTGCTTGAGGGTGGGCGGCCTGGCTTTTGGACCTACTCTGGAGAAGGTCCATCTCTGGCGCAGCTTGGCATGGCACGGCGCGTCTAAGCTGACAATGGAAACGCAAATCGACATGGCATGGCTTGACTCTGTGACACCGAAACTGACAGTGGAGAGGGCCCAAAAAGCCCCGTTTCCACCAAATTCTTTTGGTATGGTACCTTTGGAACCAAAATTACCCTTCAGACATGGTACCTAGACTCTAGCATTTCCACTGCCAACAGGGGGTCAGCTCTATGTTCCCACAGCTCTGTGTCCCCACATTTCCTTTTTCATAAATTTGTATCAGATTTTATCCCCCTTTCTCCCAATTTGGTAGCCAATTACACCCAACCTATTATCCCCCCTAACCCTAACCCTTGTGGGAGGATAGGGCTTAAATTGAAGGGAAATGTAGGAAAACAAGACCTAATTTTGAAAATGTTCTAGAAATGTGGGAACATAGGGTTTAATTTTGAGAAAAATCTTAGAAATATGGGAACTGTGGGAACATAGGGCCTAATTTTGAGAAAAATCTTAGAAATGTGGGAACATAGGGCCTAATTTTTAAAAAAAATCTTAGAAATGTGGGAACATAGGGCCTAATTTTAAGAAAAATCTTAGAAATGTGGGAACATAGGGCCTAATTTTAAGAAAAATCTTAGAAATGTGGGAACATAGGCACGTTCCCACCAACAGTACTCTAAAATGTGGGCGGGGTTGTTGTCACTGCTCTGTCCAGCACTCACTGTATTTCCTCATCACCGGTGACACAGATGGAAGTCTGCACCTCGTTTATTGTCCACAGAACGAGGCTGCACGCCGACATTTTCGTGACGAAACAGAATAGGCTGCAGTGAGAGTCTCTCTCTATGGGATATTTAAAAATAGTGGGTTTGTGCGCTTAGTCCTTCTCAGGTAAGCTCAGAGGTTTAGTGTTGCCGTCTCCCATTGGAACAAGGTTCCGCAATGCTTTTTTTTTCTCAGAGTGAGGATAAGAATATAGGCAGTTCACATAACCCAGCTGAAATTAATATATATTTTTAAACGCTGAAGATTCACTCATTACTAAAAGTGTTTGTCATAGAAAAACTAAAGTAATGGTCAAAGTTGTCCTATGGGATATTTAAGGTGTGTTGAGTGATTCACATCTTCACCTCAAGCATTGAGTAACATTACAACTTAATGTTCCACCTTAAAATGTGCTGGTAGTCTGCCCAGTGAATTAAGTTATTTTTTCTGCAACTCCAGCTGCTGCAAGAGGCAGCAAAACCTTTTATTCTATAGTTACAGTCTACTAATAAGTCTCAAACAGAAGGGGTACCAAAAATGGGAACGGTATGGAACGGATGCATTGGTACCATCCACAACTTTTCGCAGTGGAAACGGAAAAAATGCGTACCATACCGAACCGAACCGTACCAAACTGCTCAGTGGAAATGGGGCTTAAGTTACTATGGAGATCTAGCCAGGTTGAAAGAGAGCCACATTTATAGGACAGAAAACCTTGACTTAAGACTCAACTTTACTAACCCACTTATCTCACTTCATGGTACAGCCCTCTGGTCTAAGTGCAAACCCTATATTCATTTCCAACCTTTAGGTTTTGATGTGTTTGGTTTGTCTTAGTTGAACTTCTCTTTTAATTATGTAATATAAACCTATTTTACTTCCAGCTCATGTGGTCGTCTTCTCTTATGTCCAACCTTCTGCTGGGTTGTGACAACATTTATGGAAAAAGAGCACTTTTTGTTAGAATAATTAGAATAAGGGGAATATGAGAGAGGGCCCTCACATGTATAGAAGTACCAACACGTTTGTGTTTGTGTGTGTGTGTGTGTGTGTGTGTGTGTGTGTGTGTGTGTGTGTGTGTGTTAATGAGCACTCAGGTCTATAGTAATGTCTTCTACTTACAGATAAAGTGTGAATATAATTGTGGGACTCTCTGCAGACACCTCTAAACTAAACTCCGCCTCCTGCCTCCTTCCTCTATTAAACCCAAACTGACTCATTAAGCTTGTCTTAGTAAAACCCACTTAATAAAAACAATCTACAGAACAAACTGTCTCTCTGCCGCCTTTTTTCCACCTCCTGCCGAAACAACAAACATCAGCCTCTGCACAAAGAAACATCCAATTAATGTGGGGAGCCTCCATGCTAATCATTAGCTTCTCCATTAACCCCTCGACACCTCCTCCCTCCTGCTGCATTAATGAGGGGGGCAGGGCTACAATAAGGACCGCTCGTCTGCGGAGGCCTTTTGCCGGCACAGAAAACATTTTAATTATACATAAAACACCAGAGTGAAGTGCTCACACAGCGGGAGAGCAGGAGTGATATCAAACATTACCATGTTCTCCTCCTCCTGCTGCGCCTCCCCCTACAGCACATTCGGACTCCCATATTCAGAGCAAATGCAGCCATTTTTAAAATGTCAGAATTGACAGAAAAAAACAAGTGAGGTTTCTGCCAGACTACAGACTACTGGGAAATCCTGGTTTTACAGCAGTCCACCTTATGAAGTGGTCCTTCTATTTTCTTGTGCCATTTTGAATCCTTCCTTTCATTTTCAATCCTTCATTGTGACATTTTCAGGCCCTCCTTTCAATTTTGAGTATCTCATTTTGACATTTTTAATCCATTATTGTGTGTTTGAAACCTTCCTTCTTTCAATTTAAATATTGTGCTATTTGGAATTGTCCCTCTTTTCCATTTTAAATCTTTATTATGTCATTTGAATTATGGCTCTCCCGCTGTGCCATTTTGAAGCCATTACTGTGCCATTTTGAATCCTTTTCCCCCTATTCTGATTCTTTCATTGTGCCAATTTTAGTCCTTCTTTTTGTCCTCCCTATTTGTTGCTAAACCATTTTCAGTCCTTTGATGTGCCATTTTAGTCCCCATCTTTCCAATCAAAGGAACACCTGATTTTCAACCAGCTCTGTATCACTGGAGTGCATGCAGTTTGTACAGATGAACAGTGTTTGGCTCCTCCATATGATGCCATCGACAGATCTCCCTGCCCATTTGCCTGCAAAATTACACCAGGTGATGCATTTTGCGTAACCTATGACACATTATGACTCATTTCACTTCAACAGGTGGAGCTCAGCAGGAAGATGGGCAGGGATCTCCATGCGCTGGCAACACAGGGGTAAGCCAAACACCAGTCATCTGCACATACTGCAGTGGCATTGCCTGGGTTCAGATGCTTTGCAGCATCATGACGTGATTAGCTGACCTGATTAGCCAATCAGCACCACAGGCAGGACTAACGCCATTTTCAAGCTATTATCAAGTGCTGTAAAGTGGTGTGCTGGAGCCAATGAGGAGCAATAACAATAATGGCACAATAGACCAAAAAGAGAACAAGGCTGTTCTAAATGGACATTATCTTCTCAACATCGCCCGACATAGTATTTGTTTTACTTTTCTCTGCTCCTCTCTTTAACCCTGGCAGAACAAGTACGTTGGCATGGCCACACATCACGGTGGATTTGCTATGATGGTAGATTCAGGCTGATTCGTTGGTCTCTACTGATTGTAAGGAAAGATAGAATAATCCTCCCCCATATAAATCAGTTAAAGTGGACACAATGACTAAAGATGGAAACAGACTGTAATGAGGTGACAATTCTGTCTGATATCAGGCAAGCAATGACACAGAGCTGGCTGAAAATTGTTGAAGTGTCTCTTTAAAATCCCTTCTTTCTGTTTTGAATATTCAATTGTGCAATTTGAACCCATTCTTCATTCAATTTTTAGTCCCTTATTTTGTCATTTTGAATCCTGCCATATTAACATTCTGAATCCCTGATTTTGCCTTGTGAATCCATCAGTCTTCCAATGGAGAATGCAGGTGCCACCAAACAGACTTTATGATAAACTCTTTGTTTCACAGTTTTAGTATTTCATTGTTTTACTGTTTCAGTGTATTAATGTGTCTGTATCTGAATGTTTTCTTCCTTCAGTGCTTCAGTATTTTCATGTTTCAGTCTGATAATCCTCAGCTCAGTCTTAATTACTCCCTAATAATTAGAAAATCCTGATAATCTGCTGCTTAATCGAGGCAATTCAGCTGACTGACAGCACACACACCACACACATTCAGCAGTTATCAGCCTTGTGAATGACTTTGAAGCAGATAATTCTCTGTGTCTCAACATCCACTAATTACCAGCAGCTGAAAAATGCTGCAGGAGTCTGAATCAGCTCCTCTGGAAATTACAAGATACACAGTTAATAATCACACACACACAGACAGACACACACAGACACACAGACACACAGATACACAGACACACACACACACACACACACACACACACACAGGCTAGTGTGTTTGTGTGTCTGTAACGGTCACAGTCTTTTCTCAGTCAGCAGTGTGAATCTTTAGTCTCGATCAGATAAAAACACCAGTCTGCAAATTTAAAGGAACAGTGTAACATTTACTGAAATCCCTCTTTCTTGTCATTAGCAGAATCAAATGAGAAGGTGGATATCAATTTTGCCTTTGTGCATGACCAAAATTTATTTATTCATAAGCTGAATGTTGGAGACAGAAGAAAGTTTTAGGACTGAACCTTTTATATCTCCTTTTGCACTCATAATCAGCCACTGAATGTATCGGACTGCACCATGGTAAATGCGTTACAGATAAATATGTGACATTGTTATTTTCTACATTAAGTACATTAAGGGATATTTCTGACCAAGCTGTGTGTATTGTTTTGACATATTCCACAGTAGATCAAAAAAATAAATAAAAAGAAATAATATATATATATACATATACATATACATATATGGAGCATTCTACCAAATGTGTGCAAAGTTGGGCTGGAAATATTTTGAAATTTTGTATGTTTTATTTCAAAAACTTTGTCCCTATATATATATTGTACCATATGTAAAGGTCACATATCTAGTAAAATGACTGTAAATTTTTATATTGTATTTTCAGACTGTTTTGGAATGTTTTTCGAAACATATAGTGTTATATTACACACAAAAAAAAATATCAACCTGTTATGCTTGTTCCTTCCCTTGTCTAAAGATTTAAATTTTTACAAATTTTTTCTGAAGGTTTTTACAATTAAATCTATAAAAAATAATATTTTAACAAATTTCGAAGTTCAAAGAATTCTTCAAAATCTAAATGCAATCTTTCTTTGTAAAATGCATAACGCGGATCAGATTGATTTCAGAGTTAATAACTGATGAAACAGAACATAAATGTAACCGATTAGCATCATAATGCTTTAGTTGATAACTCAATATACTTTATTTTTTACAAAACACCCAGTGTTTCGGTAGTGACTGCACTGTTTTGGTAGTGATTGTCCTGTTTCGGTAGTGACCATTATACTGTTTTTGAGGTTGCATCATATTCCCTCAAATGCCTTATGGTGGGAATATTACAAAGACAAATGTTTTGTGGTCAGTTAAACAATTTAATTTTTGAGAGAGCAGAGCAGAGCAGAGCAGAGCAGAGTAGAGTAGAGTAGAGTAGAGTAGAGTAGAGTAGAATAGAGTAGAGCAGAGTAGAGCAAAGTAGAGCAGAGTAGAACAGAGCAGAGTATAGAGTAGAGCATAGTAGAGTAGAGCAGAGTATAGAGTAGGGCAGAGTGGAGAAGAGTATAGTAGAGTAGAGCAGAGTATAGTAGAGTGGAGCAAAGTAGAGCAGAGTAGAGCAGAATAGAGTAGAGTGGAGTAGAGTAGAGCAGAGAAGAGCAAAGTAGAGTAGAGAAGAGTGTAGTAGAGCAAAGTAGAGCAGAGCAGAACAGAGCGGAGCAGAGAAGAGTAGAGCAGAGCAGAGTAGAGCAGAGCAGAATAGAATAGAGAAGAGTAGAGTATAGAGTAGAGCATAGTAGAGTAGAGTAGAGTAGAGAAGAGTAGATTATAGAGCAGACCAGTGTAGAGTAGAGTAGAGCAGAGTATAATAGAGTAGTGCAGAGCATAACAGAGTAGAGCAGAGTAGAGCAGAGCACAGTAGAGTAGAGCAGAGTATAGTAGAGTAGAGCATAGCAGAGCATAGCAGAGTCGAGCAGAGTATAGTAGAGTAGAGCAAAGTAGAGCAGATTAAAGCAGAGCAGAGTTTAGCAGAGTAGAGCAAAGTAGAGCAGAATAGAACAGAGCAGAGTATAGAGCAGAGCATAGTAGAGTAGAGTGGAGAAAAGTATAGTGGAGCAGAGTATAGCAGAGCAGAGCAGAGTAGAACAAAGTAGAGCAGAGTAGAACGGAGCAGAGCAGAGTAGAGAACAGAGAAGAGTAGAGAAGAATAGAGTAGAGCAGAGTAAACCAGAGTAGAGTAAAGCAGAGTAGAGCAGATTATAGAGTAAAGCAGAGTATAGTATAGTAGAGTAGAGCAGAGCAGAGTAAAGTAGAGTAGAGAAGATTATAGTAGAGCAGAGTAGAGTAGAGCAGAGCAAGACTTTGGACCACAAAATTATGGGGTTTAACTACTGACTATTCTGTTTTGTCACTACCGAAACTTTATCATAGGTTTCGGTAGTGACTGTTTCGGTAGTGACATTCCTAGCTATTTTTCAGGATAACTAAAGAGTGCTAGCAGTCACATGGCTAACAAGCACATGTTTGTAGAGTTGTTCACACAGAAAAACATAATATTTTGCATAAACCCCCCAAATTTTTACATAATTGAAGAGAATGTGTGTTCGGTAGTGACGGTTTTAAAAGTTACACACTGATTTTCAGACTTCGGAAGACATTTATTTAAAAAAATGATAGGAGTCAGCGACTTACCATGCAGCCATCTGGGACGGGGGTGCAGTACTACCCCCCTTCTCAGAAATTCAGGGGTGTGGCTAAAATCCAGACTCAACCAGTGCAATGAAACTCTTGTGTTTCGGTAGTGGCATGAAAACAAGGGACACTATTTTTTTAGCATAGTTTCTTAATTTAAGAATTAATCCCACAATACATCTAAATCTTTCAACTTCTGTTTAAACTTAATCACAAATATGTTTTAAATTACACTTTTGAAAAAAATATGAAAAATGTTTTAAGTGTTATTTACATGAATTGAATTTTAGAGGTCAGGGTTGGGGACAGCCACTTCCCAGTAGAAAGTACCCTATAAATGGTGATTTTGTATATATTTAACTTATCACTTTTTCATTTAATGTCCTAGGTTTAAATAGGTCATAACATAATCTTTGTAAATATCTATGTCTGAATACTCAATTTAGGGCGGCACGGTGGTGTGGTGGTTAGCACTCTCGCCTCACAGCAAGAGGGTTGCCGGTCGATCCCGGGCATGGGAGCCCTTCTGTGCGGAGTTTGCATGTTCTCCCTGTGTCAGCATGTGTTCTCTCCGGGCACTCCGGCTTCCTCCCACAGTCCGAAGACATGCAGATTGGGGACTAGGTTAATGGGTAACTCTAAATTGTCCGTAGGTGTGAATGTGAGCGTGAATGGTTGTTTGTCTCTATGTGTCAGCCCTGCGATAGTCTGGCGACCTGTCCAGGGTGTACCCTGCCTCTCGCCCGATGTCAGCTGGGATAGGCTCCAGCCCCCCCGCGACCCTCAAGAGGATGAAGCGGTTAGAAGATGAATGAATGAATGAATACTCAATTTTATTATTTTTGTTGTTTTTTTGTTAAGGGACAGCACTTTGCACAAAACCGGATGGTGGAGGGGTTTGCATGTCCCCGTGATTCTGGGAGCTGTGTTGTTCTGAGGCTAATAGCCCCTGGTAGGGTCTCCCAAGGCAAAGTGGTCCCAGGGGAGGGGCCAGACTAAAAGCAGCTCAAAAAGACCAAGATGACACGGCACATTCGGAGAACGAGTACCACGGCTGGACAGTATATTGATGTCATGTTGACATTGTGATATGACAGGAGATACTGCCTTAGATTTTAGATATTGTAATATTGTCTTGCCCTTTCCTGGGTTTACAGGCAGCATTACAGCAACGTGATGCAAATTTCTGATGTAATTTTCTTGAACTGTGGTGGCTGTTCTAATATTTGCTTTTATCCGATTAGCCATTATATCCAAATTCCTGATGATTATTTATCAAAAATCTTTTTGTGTAATTATTTTGTGAAAGTCTACCCTGCAATATCGGCTCAATATCAGTATTAAAGTATTCAGTCAAAAATATAGTGGTATTTCATTCCCTCCATATCGCCTCAGTGTCTCAATTACATAGTTTGTGCACCTCAGAGAACTGACAAGTTTATTTTTGAACTGTTAAATGTCCCACTCACACTAAAATAACCAATTTTAATGGACTCTTATAAGATACTGTTTGTTTATGCTATGTGTTTATGTGAAAAGTGTTTATTAACCTAAAGCTTATTTTGCTAATAGTATTTCTGTACTTTTACTAACATTTGAAGTGTTCCCCCTTCTTGTTTGATTTCTGCAGTATAAGCAGTATTGGTGTGTGACTGCCGCCTGCTGTACCATTATTCTAAGAAAGAGCAGAACATGAAGAGTCGCAGAGGAGAAAGAGAACGGAAGAAACTAACTCAGCCATAAAACCAACATAAATAAATTAGCGAGAAGCAGCAACAAGAGTCACAGCAGCAGGAAACAAACTGAACAGTCTGAGGTTTCTGCAAAGATTTAAAATGGTTGTTTCAACAGCAGCCCAGGAGACACACTCACACACACATACACACACTGGCTGGCCGCTGCCCTCTCTCTCTGGTCCAGCTATAAAAACCCATTAGTAATCACTCCTCGACTCTCAGCGGCTCTTTTCGCCCAAACGACTTCCATCCAGCCAATCTGCATAAATCTGCATTAATGGATGATTTTCCCTCCACAGAAAACAAATGTGCTTTAAAAAACGCCTCCTTATCTGTCGGCTTTTAGAGGAAACAGAGAGCACAGACACACACACCATCCCTCTGACAACACACACACACACACACAATAGCAGCTTCTGTTAAGAACAGATATATCATGACAGATGTATCACTACAGCAACACTTAAAACAAAGCAGAATGTGTTCTGGACTTGACAAATAAATGCTGATGATTTTTTAGAACCTTACCAGTTGTAGAGCTAAAGGTGTCGCTACAGGAAAAGGTCATAGGGTCTTTAAAGGACCGTACCAGTGTTTTTTCACATTCAGCCAAGTAAATCCTACTCAGCTCATCCAACTCATCAATCTCCCACTTAAGCTAGCAAGCTATCCATCACTAGTAACTGTCACCAACATAACTTAGCAATTTACCACACTAACAGTGATTATTTATGTATCTTATGTGCCTCAGATCTCAGTGTGAAAGCGTTGGTTAACTCGCTACGTAACAGGTTTTCATCATTTTCCTGTTTCTCTCCTGATGTTACAGCTCGTTTCTCTAAAAGGGGGCATAGCTTCGGCAATGATACGATGCTAGACTGGTCTTCTACCACAGTGTGATATGTATATCCTATTAGACGTTTGTGTGAAAACTAGGGCCATAACGGTACATGTTTTTGTGCCGTACCGTTCGGTACGCAACTTTGGGTTCGACACGACCCTGTACCGAATTATTGGGCGCAGGAATTTATTTTATTTTGTTTTATTTTAATTCCATTTTTGCCGAGCCGAACCATTTAAAATATCTAGTTCTCCGACGGACATAATTGAGTGACGGACCGAGTCCGACCATAAATCTCCACTTTCACTTTGTGCAGCGCATTCTCACATTTTGACAACATGGCAAGTGAGCCTGACGAACCTGAAGACCCACCTGCAAACAGTCCTCTGTTTGGGAACACTTTGGTTTCAGGGTAAAATACGAAGATGGAAATAAACAAGTTGACAAGACAAAAGCAGTGTGCCGACACTGCAGAACAGTGGTCGGGTATGTACTTGGAAACACGTCGAACATGCTAACGCATCTAAAGCGACACCACCCGAGTTTGAACGTTAACCGGCACGACTAGAAAAAGCAATCTGGTGCAAACTACGATATCGTCGTTGTTTAAAAAGAAAGCGTTTCCCTGACCATCGCGCTAAAGAAATAACCAACACCGTTGGAGTTGAGTAAAATTGTTTCAGCTGCACTTTAGATATAAGCATGTTTTGTTTACTGCACTTTAACAAAGTGGGAAAGCTAAGTAAGTTCCTAGTAAAACTGAATCTGAGCAGGCTTTAAAGCTGGCCGGCTGCACTATACTTTTTATTTTAATTGAGTAAAATTGTTTAAGCAGAAATGTATATTTATATTTTTCATTCAAAAAATGTGTTAAAAAAACAGCAGGATTTAATTTTTCACTTCTATATTTCTATTTTCATTCAAACAATGTGAAAAAGCAGGATTTTATATATATATTTGTTTCATTCAAAAATTGTGTAAAAAGAGTTAACTGCTGTGGTGGTATGTTTTAATAAGGTTAACAATAAGTAAAAGATATTTAATAGTTGTCTATTTTTTTCATTACTGTACCGAAAAAAAAAACACGAACCGTGACTTGTGTACCGAGGTACGTACCGAACCGAGATTTGTGTGTACCGTTACACCCCCAGTGAAAACGCATGAATTCTTGAGTTATGGACAAAAACATATTTTGTGAGGTCACAGTGACATTAACTTTTGACCACCAAATTCTAATCAGTTCATTCTTAAACCCTAATGGACGTCATACCAAATTTGAGGAAACTTTTCAAGGCCTTCTTGAGCTATTGCGTTCACGAGAATGAGATGACTGCAAGGTCACAGTGACCTTGACCTTTGACCACCAAAATCTAATCACTTCAATGGTGAGTCCAAGTGAATATTTGTGCCAAATTTGAAGAAATGACCTCATGGTGTTCTTGAGATATTGTGTTCACCCGAATGAGATGGATGCAAGGTCACATTGACCCTGACCACCAAAATCTAATCAGTTCATCATTGAATTTAAATGAACGTTTGTGCCATATTTGAAAAAAAAAAATCTCAAGGTGTTTTTTGGACATCGTGTTTAAATGAATGACACAGAGAAGGTCACAGTGACCTTGACCTTTGACTACCAAAATATAATCACTTCATCATTATGTCTAACCGGACTTTTGTGCCAAACTTGAAGAAATTCCCTCCAGACTTTTTTGAGTTATTGTGTTCACAAGAATGGGACGGACTACTCAAATACATAGTACCTCCAGCCACAGCTATTGCTGGTGTGGAGGTATAAAAATGAAATGGTAAGTCATTCTGATCATGAGGCTACCTCACAGTTGAAGTCATTTTCAGGTACAAGTTACTCGACATTTTGCCTCTATTCAAATGCAAGAATGCTCTGTTATTTTAAAAAACTTTAGCCAACTGTGTTCAAGAGACCCAAGTTAGCTGGTTGAGAGTTAAGAGGATCCTTTTAGCTGGATAAAATCATGCTGAATCACTTAAGAAACATTTAAAAACTGGGGCACGAAACAGATTTCCATGAAATGTACTGATCACATTCTTGCTCCCCAGAGGATGAACCTGTGTTATTTAATGTCCCATGACCTTTCCTTTATCGCCACCCTCAGGACAAATTGTACTCTGCGGTTAAATTATCTGATGACAAAACTGGACTTAATCAATAAGAACTGGAGTCAGACTGATCCAGGCCGCAGTCGTCAGATGAGACCATTCTCCTTTCCCAGGAAAAAAAATCCTCAGATCTCAAACTCTGCAGCAAAACCTTTTCACACTGAAAGCAGTCTCTGGTCTACTGTGCTGCCCTGTTGCCACGGCGACCCTGACCTGGATAAGCAGCTGGGAAATAGAGGGATGATGGATGGATGTGTGAACTTCTCAAAGTAAATGTTTTTTAATTTGGTTTTGTTTACAGGCTCTGCAGAGTGAAATATAACCAATAACCAAACAAACGTTAATATAACACACACACACACACACACACAGGTATCACATTAACCATTAACACACACTCCAACACCAGGCCCACAGCCCATCAATCACTCACTCACACACAGACACGCACACACACACACAAAGTGTGCAAGTCTGCTGCATGGCTGAGTTTCAATCAGACGCAGAGAATCCCATCAGCATTCACAACAGGTCTCACCACACACACATACACACACAAACACACACACACACAGCCAGACAGGGTTTCTGACAGAGCAGATTGGTTCTGCTTCTGCATGGTTCACAACATTTAAAGCTGTGATCTGTAACTTTCCTCATGTTTAAACTGCAGCACAGACTCATTCATAGCATGTCAGTCATACTTGAGTAGTAAGTGGTAATACTCAAGTGTTACTAGGTATTAGTAAGATACTAATTTAGTAGTTAAGTACTTTAGCAGTTTGTTAGATTTATACGCAAGTAGTTAAGCTGTTTCATTGTGTAACAATTCAGTTGTTCGGTCATTTACTAGTTCAGTACTAAACTAATTTCAGTAATTAGTTGTAATCGTTCCAGTAGCGATAAACTGATCCCCAACTTAAAATGACTGTGGGCCAGGGGGGAACAGTGTGGGGGCAGTGGCTCTTTCCCTACTACCAATCCCCTTGCTCGGACCACACCTATCTTCGAACTTGACCTTCATTTTGATCTCAACTACACACCTGTAATGTTTCATGGCTGCGTCTTGCACGCCAAATCTGTCCACAGACAGACAGACAGACAGACAGACAGACAGTATAAACACCTGGCAAAATACTCAAAACGGCTTCTGTTGTAGTTCCTGCTGCAACTGGTATTACCAGGACCACATTTCACCATGATGACACATGCACAGACTCATGAGGGAAAAGAATACCAGCCATTGTCACGGCTGCTGACTATTTTAGCAGTTAATAGTTGAGCAGTTTACTAATTCAGTCATTCTGTGGTTTCACAGCCAGTAGTTTGGTTCAGTAGTTCTGCAGGTCATTAGTTAGGTACTTTATTAACTTAGTAGCTAACTACTTCACTAGTTCAGTAATTATATACTTTAGTAGTTCAGTTGTTAAGTAGTTCCGCAGTTTAGTAGTTTAGTGGTTTAGCTGCTTAATAATTATGTAGTTTGGTAGTTCAATACATTACTAGTTGATTGGTATTAGTATTAGTACCTAAACAAAGTGTTCATTAGTTCAGTACTTTAGCACTTCAATATTTACATACTTTAGTAATTTATTTGTTAAATAGTTCAGTGTTTAATGGTTCAGTAGTTTACTAATTCAGCAGTTAAGTACTTAAGTAGTTTAGTTGTTAAGCAATTCTGTAGTTTAGTAGTTCAGTAGATTACTGGTTGACTAGTTAGGTATTTTAGTAGTTTAGTTGTTCACTAGCTCACTTGCTCAGTAGTAGTTATATGCTTTAGTAGTTTAGTTGTTCACTAGTTCAGTAGTTTAGCATTTCATTTGTTACTTGTTGTCAGTAGTTGTTTAGTAGTTCAGTAGTTCAATTGTTTAATAGTTCTGCAGTTGAGTAGTTTTGTGGTTTAGCTGTTTAATAAATCTGTAGTTTAGTATTTTTGTAGATTACTAATTGATTAGTTAGGTATTTTATAAGTTTGGTTGTTCAATAGTTCAGCAATTTACTAGTTTAGCTGTTTTGTACTTCAGTGGTTTAGCTGTTCAGTAGTTCACTAGTTCACTAGTTGATTAGTAAAAGGTGTACTATGCAGCAATTGTCTGTTACTGTTTGTAAACAGTATAAAATTGAAAGACAACCCCAGATTCATTCTCATTTTGGAACAAGCTTTGTCCAGTCTGTGTTTTGCCTTGCTATATTTGTGGGAAGCGGGAGAGACTGGTGCGTGTCAGCAATTATGGTCTGGCACCTGGTTGCTACCTTTTAATAAAGTCCCGACCTCACCTGAGCACTGTGTCCAGGAACTTCCAGAACACAGCAAAATATGAACATAAGAAAATCCAGGCAGTCTCTGCAGAAAAATACACTGCCACGCACTGAGAGTGCGTCATAAGTGATGACTGAGAGGGATTTCTTCTGCATGAGTCTATACATTGTTCTGTTTTTTTTTTGTTTTTTTGGTTTTTGAAATTCTGCAAAGTATACTTTTAAGTACTTCAGTAGTTTATTCTTTTGGTAATATACTTGTTACGTGTTTTAGTTTAGTTATTTAGTAGATAAATAGTTTAGTCTTTAGATGATTCTGAAGTTAATTCAGTAGTTCTTCAAGTGGTTTAGTAGTTTGTCTTATTGTAGTTGGTGAGCTGTAAAGTAACAATGTCCATATACTTCTGCACTGACTCGTTGCACATACACATAAACAAATTTTCATCCCGCTATCTCCGTCCATTTGCTTACTTGGCAATATGGATACATTTAATACAAATGTAAAACAAATCATAACACCCCTACTTGTAGCCCTAACTATCGCCAAGAAAACAATATTATTAAACAGGAAAAATAGGAAAAAGGTCAACATCACACAATGGCTGGATCTATTAACACAACAGATATCAATGGAAAAACAATCAGCTTTACAGACAAACCAATTGGAACAATTCAATAATATATATGCAACAATTCTCAGCGCAGTTCCTTTGCCGGTGAGCTGATGCCACAACATTAATATAAGCAAACATAGGCATGTAGCTGGGGGGGGGGGGGGGGGCATAAAATAAAACGTGTATATGGGAACATATCAACAGAAAGAAGATCACCAAACAAAATCCATCCTATAACCCGAAATTCAAACCCAAACAGATCATACTATCTACTTGATTCTTTTTTGTTTTGTTTTGTTTTATTTTGTTTGCTTTTTTTGTTTATCTCAATTTTGTCTTGTTTGTTGTTGTTGTTTCGGGGTTTTTTTTTAGTGTTGTCTCTTTCTTTTTCTTTGGTGTTGCTACCACTGTCGCTATTGTTGTTGTTGTTGTTTGAATTTGTTTTGTTTACATCTGCCTGTTTTATTAATCACTGCTTGTTGCAAGCAATTCCACTGCTTGTCATCTTTATATTTGTCTTCATATTTCTTTATATGTATATATATCTGTATGCACTAAATGGTGAATAAAGGGGGAAAAAAAATAAATAAAAAATAAAAAAAAATAAACAAATTTTCCTCTGCTCCAAATCACCAGAGTCTCAATCTGTCTGAGCAGGAAGCTGCTGTGTGCGGAGGTTGAGGAAATGCGTGTGGTGTGTTATCAGTTATGTTGTTAGGTACTGTGATAATGATGTTAAAAAAAAAAAAGTATACTTGTGTTAGTTACATTTTTCGATC
Organism: Epinephelus fuscoguttatus; assembly: GCF_011397635.1. Lineage (NCBI taxonomy): Eukaryota > Metazoa > Chordata > Actinopteri > Perciformes > Serranidae > Epinephelus > Epinephelus fuscoguttatus. Next base: position 6,498,547 of record NC_064769.1, on the reverse strand, counting down.
ATATGATGATGTTCGCAGATGTTTTAAACCATCTCTTCACTTCACGCTGACTTTTCTTTTCCCTCTTAACCCTGACAGATATTTCATCTTTCTCTCATATTCTGTTTCTGACTAATGTGCACCTCATCTCATCTGCCTGAAAGCAGGTTGTGTTACCATGACAACTGGCTAATGTTAACTATCATCTCCCCGAACCTATTTGCAGCTCATCTGCACATTTGAGAAGGCGTCTTCAAAATGTTCAATACTCATTTCTTCCACTTAGACATGCTGGACACTGTTATATAAAACAGTAGGGTTGAGGGGATTTTTTTTTTAGGTGTGATGACATGTTAATAAACTTGCTCAACAAGGAAATTTTGTCGAACCCGTCTTGCCTGTACAGCAGCCAGTTTAAGAAGAATAAAGTGCAGTAAAAGCCAAAGAAAGAAGGTAAAGAAACTACTGAGGTTCTGTTTGAGCTGTAAAACTAAAAACATGATGAGATCACAGAAGAGTTTTTCTTATTATTATAGACAGTTCATATGAATACAACAGTTCATCTGTCTTACCTGTCTGTCTTCAGGCCGTCTTTCCCTCCAGCAGCTCTCGGGTGTTTTCGGCGGCCCGCGCCAAACCATCAGCCATCAGCGCCTCCTCCAGACTCCTCCTAGCCTGGTACACTTTCAGCTCCTGCTCCCTGCACAAACACACCCAGAGGTAAGTGCTGATGCCTTATTATGGGTCTTATTCGTGCACCTGAAACATCACATCTTCCCGGATGTAAAGACATTGAACAGAAAACATAAACAACACAAATATCATGGATATCATCAAACAGCCTGTAGAATTACAACCCTTAAACTCCAGAAGAAGCAAACATAAACTCCAACAGGGAGTCCTTCCTTTGTAATCCTAATTACTTAGAATTTAGTTCTTCAAAAAAAAAAATATCAGTCTGTCAGTCTGTAAAATCTAAAGTAAATTCTAAGTGTGGTGCCAAAGGAAAGGTCAAGGTGTAATTTCTAAACAAGTTCATCCGCTGGGGAGCAGGAATCGGATCAGTCCACTTCCAGCCCAGTTGCCTGAAGAAAATGTTAGCATTGTATGTTTCTGCAAACAACAAATTCATCACGTGAGTATTGTCTTGTTTCTGAAGTGACATAATACATGAGCAGACTTTGTCCCAAGGGGGGGGGGGGGTTGGTTAGTGTTCGAGACCAACAAACAATATAACTTATTTTTTTAGTGACTCAGTGGGTGTTTTCTAAGGAACCTTTACTGTGTTTCCTGCAGCTTTTTAGCCTCCAAGTGTGGGTATTCTTTGGGACCTGTTGCTGTTTGTCCTGCAGCTTTTTAGCACCCAAAAGTGTCTGTTTTTGGGACCTGTTGCTGCTTCTCTAGCTGCTTTTTAGTCTTCTAAAGTAGGTGTTTCTTGGGAGCTGTTTCTGAATGTCCTTTAGCTTTTTAGCCCCAAATGTGGATGTTGTTTAGGGAACCTTTTTTGTTTTTTCCTGCAACTTTTTAGCCCGCCAAAGTGGCGGATTTTTTGGACCTGTGGCTGATTCTCCTGCAGCTTTTTAGTCCTCAAATGTGGGTGTTTTTTGAGACATGTTGCTTTTTTCCTGGAGCTTTTCAGCTCCCAAATGTGGATGTTTTTTAGGGAACCGTTGCTGTTTTTCTTGCAGCTCTCTAACCCCTTAAACATGGACGTTTTTTAGGGACCCATGACTCTTTTTCCCAGCGGGGATAGTGGCACAAAAAGCTGTTGTTTTTCACCAAGCTCAGAAAGTTAGAGCCAAAAAAAAGTTTCTTTTTTTCCCCTAACCATAACCATGTGGTTTTTGTGCCTAAACCAAACCACTCATTAACCACACCTTTGTTGAAACGTAAAACTTCAATGTATTGGCTACATAGGTGCAAAAGTAATGTATTCATGGTTTGCAGAAATGTACAATGCCAACATTTTTTTTCCTGGCAGCTGTTTTGTTAATGCATATGAATTCAGCTTTCTTCTTTCTATTTTTTCTATTTCTGTTTTAAAAATTACATAGTCCGACTTAAATGTCTGTCGTTTGAACTGGCATGTTTAGCTATCACACTGGCCCAAAATGGTTGAGTGTCTTCATTCTTATGGCCATAGGGAGTATTTCTCTCTTACTAAAGCTGTTGGTTAGACTGACGTGACCGTCCTGAGGCTCCTCCTCTAACTGACAAAACATGAAAAAGGAACTAAAGAAGCAAATTGACCTTAGTGATTAAAAACAGGGTTTCTACATGTTGAGCTGTTAAGAATATCTGCAGGTTGCAGTGATCTCAAACAGCTTCCTCCACTTAGACGTCACATCAGCTCTTCAAAGAAGATGTGTGTTTGTTTCTCCTTGCCGTCACATGCAGACATTGAGAGGATGCCCACCGCCTTTTGTCAAAAACAACAAAGACGTAAAGAAACACAGAGAAAAGACTGAATCTGAAAAAGACTGAAACAGCCAGAGATACAACAAGACTTGGCTGCTTCTGTAAAAGAAAAAAAAACAACAGATAACATAAAGGGGATTGGGGGGGGGGGGGATGGTCAATAATTTCAATTCAATTCGATTTTATTTATAAAGCCCAATATCACAAATCACAATTTGCCTCACAGGGCTTTACAGCATACGACATCCCTCTGTCCTTATGACCCTCACAGCGGATAAGGAAAAATTCCCCAAAAAGGAAGAGCAACTGAGGAGGGATCCCTCTTCCAGGACGAACAGACGTGCAATAGATGTTGTACAGAACAGATCAGCATAACAAATTAACAGTAATCCACATGACACAATGAGACAGAGAAAGAGAGAGAGAGAGAGAGAGAGAGAGAGAGAGAGAGATGCAGGTAATGACAGTAGCTTACAACAACATTATTGAAAGTAATAATATTATAGTTATAGTTCTGGCTACTGTGGTACAATATGTTGAAAGTATGTATTAATATCTGGCAGTATACATGTGTGACAATAGTCATATGTGTATAATAATGAAAAATGAATACAGTTCAAAGTATAATTAAAAGCTAAATTAGAAAAAAACTGTAGGCATGCTAAAAGATAGAACTATACTTGACAAAAACAAAATTGAAAAAGAAAAAAGCCAATAAACTGAGATGAGAGGGCATAAAAGAGAGAGAGGGAGAGATGTGTGAGTTTGATGTAGAGGAGGAGGTAGAAGAGGAGATGAAGAGGAGGAGGAGGGAGAGGAGAGGAATGAGAGCGATTTAGGATGACAAGCACATTCAACTGAAGAGAGGGAGAGGAGGGAAGAGGGAGAGAATTGGAAATTAATGGAGGGGAGAGATAAGAAAAGAAGGAGGAGGAGGAGAGGAGGGAGGAAGGCTGGAGGGAGAGAGGATATATAATAGGAGAGGAGATACATGGAGGAAGAGGAGGAGGGGGATGAAATGGAAAGAGAGGAAGATGAAGATAAAACAAAGGAAGGAGGATGAGAGACGAATGTATTCTTGGAAGGATGAAGCAATAAGAGAGTGATGGAAGAAGATGAGGAGGATGAGAAGATGGATGGAAATATTAAAGGAAAGAGAGAAGGAATGTAAAGAGTGAATGAAAGAAAATAAAGGGAGGTAGGAAAGGAAATAACTCCAGGTAAAGAGAATGGAGTGACTGAAGAGGGGATGGACACAGTGAAGATGGAGAAGAGAAGATAAAGCATGGAAGAAAGGAAAAGACTGGATGATAAAGGAATAAAATAAGGAAAGGAGAGAATAGTGGGAAAGAAGGAAATAGGAAGGAAAGGGAAGGACAGAATAAATAAGGAGATAAGAAAAGATGAAAAGATGGAGGGACTGAAGAAAGGGAAGGAAGGAGTGAAATCATGGGAGGGAAGAAAACTGAAGGATGGATGAAGGGAGAAAGAGTGATAAAAAAATGGAGGGAAGAAAATATACAGAAGGACTGGAGAGGATGTAGTGATGTATTCCAGTGATTCTGCTGTAATGGCTTCAGCCAGCTGTTCTCTGCTCCGTTTTCTACTGGACACACACACTAACACCACACACTCACTATCAATTGGTGTGTGTCCCCACAGTGCCCCCTTCTGTCAAGTTGCAGGAACTGTCCATGTGGTTTACAGGAGCTCTGATCTGAGATCTTATTCTTATCCTCATTCTTTAAAATGAAGCATTTATTTATGTTCTCTGAATATGTAAATGACAAAACAGGGCACACACACACACACACACATATATGTGTGTATATATATATATATATATATATATATATATATATATATATATATATATAGTATTAGTCATTCTCCCTTTGTAAATCCCATGGTTGCCAATACAAATGAAATTGAAAAAAGAATTAAACTTGACAGTCAGACTCCTTCAGCTGACTAAAGAAATAAATCTCACTTTTCCTCCATCGGTCTTTCATCAGTTTTTAGGTTGACTTCCTTCCTTCAAGCAGCCATCAGTTTCAGTTCATTTCTAAGAAATTCAAACTTGCAGTAGAGAGATAATCCATCAAAGTCAATATTTTAGTCAGTTGCTGTCGGCAGCCAAATCTGAAACTTCAGATGTTGAAGTGTCTTTGAATGCAACACGGCAAAAGCAGTTAGCATCACCAAACAGCAGCAAGAAAAGCAACATTGGTGTTTTTTTTTTTGGTGGTGGGGAGCAATGGAAACAAGACAACACTGCCATATCATCACCTTTAAAGTTGATATAGTGAACTTAGAAACATCATCCATCAATATCTTAAGTGGTCTTTGTGTCAACCTGATGAATGTAAAGCCTAATTCACATTACACGATCAGCAGTCTCGCCAACTGTGTTACGACCTGTGTGCACACAGAAAGATTTCTCCACCGAGCCCTCGCCGACAGAGCCCCAGATAACGTGATGACATCACCAAACTTGGAGACGACACATCCTAAAGGCATGGATATTCTTTCCAGTGTTGAATCAGATCTGTCTCCAGGGCCTGGGTCCAAACAGAACATGCTCCCCGTGATCCCGTGGACGCTGACATTGTTGTTGTTGCTTGCCGGCTTGTCAGTGTTGCCAGATCTTGGGAGAGGAACAAGCAACCAGGGCTATGGAAACAAGCCCAAAAGACGCGACTATCATGCGTTTAAATAACTTATTAGACGGACATATATAGAGAAAGGTGATGTTTAGAGAGCACGCCCAAATAAGCAACTCCACTTTAGAAACAAGCCCAAAGTCGTGGCTAATAAGCGGACCTGGCAAGCGGCAACCCTGCGGCTTTTCCTCCTCACATTTCTTCCGTCCTCCTGCGTGCTGACGTGGGACGTATCCCGCCTCTCATTGGCTGATGCTCTTTGTCAGTCGTGTCAGGCTTCTCCAGTTTACTAGCATGCCAGATATCCAGTCCCAGTCACAGATGAGGGGCCGACTTGCTTGTAGGCTTGTTCACACATGAGGACTCGTCATGGCAGACTATCCGCCGATTCTACTCCGACCCAAGGTGGCTCTCAAGATCCTCTGTGACTTCAAAATCGTGATGAAAATCGTGTAATGGGCTATATTCACTCTCTTTTAGCTCTGTTTTTGTCTCCACCAACTTCTGAGTGAAATATCTGTCTCTGTAGCTGTTAAATGCTCAACTATGTTCACCAGCTAGTTGCTAACTTTACCTGTGTGTCTGCTCACACTAGGGGTGTATCGAGACGCCACTATCTGTATTCATTCAACCAACAAAGTTATTTGTCTCTATATCAGTATTCGCATAGAAGAACAATAGTGGGCGTGGTTTTAAGTCATGTTAAATTGGGAAATGTTGTATTACATATATATATATATATATATATATATATGTATATTATTACTAATATTTAGCATCAAATTTATTTAATATCGGTATGTAATTAATTCTGAAATATATTTCCACATCCTCAAACTGTACTGTTCATCTCTCTCTGTCTTGTTTTATTTTTAACTAAACACAGTTTTCTTAACTGTCTGAAACCCTACCTCACCCCATATCAAAGAGTCTGTTCTGCATTGTAGAAACTATTTACAGTAAAGACATATCCTTTGGTTCCAATTATACTGCATTTGCAATAATTTATATTTCTACTAGGTTTCTAAATGAAGGAAATTAACAGGGAGACTACAGCAAAAATCAAGTTTTAAGCTTCATTTATGATCTATAGGTTGCGGAGAATAAAAGAAATTCAGCTGTAACACCAGGCCGGGAACTATGATGCTCGACAGACCTGCAGGTCTGAGTTTGGGAAGGCTTACAAGTAATTATCACAGGCTTAGAAAGGCAGATCAAAAACTGACAAAGCAAAGTTCCACGTTATAAATAATTGCATGCAATAGTCTACATTTAACGTGTGCCAAAGCACAAATACAATTAAAAGGGAATAAATAAAATTTGCAAGTGATTACACAAAAGACGACAGTCAACAGAGCAAAATAGCTAATTATGCATGCTGATCAGTGGCTTAAGTCCCCTCTTGTTTTCGTTGCATGTGTTTTTCCACAGTGGGGCAGGCAAGAGAAATTTACTTGTTGGCAGTGAGCTGTTTGCAGAGATGCAGTAAGAACCTGTTGTCTGCAGCTCTTCATCAACATCTCACTGTGGTTACTTCTGCTTTTACTTTCCTCCATGCTGTATTATTAGACTTGTCTTTTTTTTAAGAAAAGCCGCTAACAAAGATCAGCTAATTCAGTAAAAACACATTTCATTTCCTATAGATTCTTCACAATAAAAGTCCCCCGTAACTTTGTTATGTGTAAACTTTTAGCGAGAAGCAAGAAAACATGGAAATGTTGAGTTTTCGAGCCACAACTTCACACAACTGCTAATACGGCGGATAGCAAACATAAAGCAATAAAATAAAGCAGATATCTTAAGTAAAAAAGGACACAGGAGAGAAACTAAACCCCTTTTGCACTGCCAGATTTTCGGTGAATGTTGGGCCGGTTTGCCTGCAAGCTGCGAGTGTTTAGACACACAGAGTTGGATTGGCGAGTTGATCCGAGGTGCCCAATTTTCCGCCTAATAGGGTAGTCATATTGGCGGAACCCTTTTAGTTTAAAAAAGACCGAGGCGGCCTTCCGCAACGGGAGGGGCTGTTGAAGACTTGTGGGAGGAGCTGTTGATGACGCCGCACGTGCAACCCACTGACGGTGGATAAACAACAAACACCTGGTAGCAGGAATTAGCGAGCAGCTAGTAGCAAGAGGGAAACACAAACCTGACAGACACTGTAAAGATGAGCAACTGGGGAGACAAGGAATTGCGCGCCCTCCTTGCCCTCACAAACTAAGAGGCCATTAACCGTCAGATGACAGGGACGCAGAAGAACGGGCCGACTTACGAGAAAATCGCCGAAGGACTGACCAGCCAGAGCTTCCCTCCCACGTCACTGTTTATGTCACACGCTGAGCTACACGTTTTATTACCTGCTCGCGCCCCCCATTGCCCCGAAAACTCACTGACTTTGTTACTGCCAATGCTGAAAAAAGATTGATTGGGCTTTCCTGCAAATTTGCACAATTCCTATCTAAAAAGGGCTACTGTTACCCACTTGAAGGCGGGTGGCCTGACTTTTGGACCTACTCCTGAGAAGGTCCATCTCTGACGTGGCTTGATGTGGCACAGCCAAGCGTGACAATGGAAAATGGTGTCAGACATACACCTTGGAGAGCACCGCAGCACTCGGTCTTGTCTCTGTCCTGACAATATTGCCACAGTAAAGCATAACGTTGGCTCTTAATGAGTCAGAATTAAAATAAAACTGTCCTACATATCAATCATGATTCTTAGAATTAACACCTGTTTCCCCCATATTATCTGTGCTCTCCCAAATAACATTGATATTCTGCTCATCCCCAGCACACACTACCTGTTTATACCTGCAAACACACACTGCTGTATATATATCCAGTATAGTGAATTTATCCAGCCTACAATACAGATTATTCTTTTTATCACTACTGTGCACCACAGTATTATATTTCATATCCATTTTATTTTTATCTTTTTTCTCAACTTTATAACAGACGGGTGACAAATTCAAGGGAAAAAAAGGGGTGGAGACATATAGTCAATGCAGAAGCTTCCACACAGGTGAACTGCATGGTACAATTAAGCGATTAAAATCCAGTCATGCTCTGTGTTACGTATAGAAATGCTGAGCAGACTCAGTTGATTCAGATTTTGTGTCAAGATGACAAGAGGAAAAGATCTGAGTGACTTGCAAAGAGGATTCATTGTTGGGGTGCGGATGGCAGGAGCCCCAGTCACTGCTCCACTGGCTGGTGTTTCAATAGGAAGAATGACGAAAGTGACATCTGCATTTAGATTTATTGGAAAGACATCAGTAAATAGGGTCGCAAATTGTGGTCGACGGACAATGCACATTTGATGACAGTGATGCTCGTGCATTAGTGAGATATGTAAGGAAAACCAGAGGAGCAACTCTTCCTCAGGGACTGAGAGTGTCACTACAGGATGTGATCAGACTGTGTCAGCAAGCAGTTACATAGAGAGGGATATTATAGTAGGGTTGCAGTGCATAAACCCCTCATTACAAAAGGCAGTTTTGCACAAGGCAATCTCACGTAATGCAGTTGAAATGCTACTCTTCATTTACACTTTTACACACACTACACACATGTATATTCAGAAAGGTAGCGCAGCGTCAGACATATGAGGGTGCTACAATGACGAATTTAAGGGATTCGGTGCCTTGCTGAGGAGTACCTCTGCAAAGTGGTGCCTTGTGCCAACTGCCAGTCTACACTCCATAATTGGTTCGTACGGGGACTTGAAGCAGTGACCTTCTGCTTCCCAAGCCAAGTCCCCACAGACTCAGCTACTGCCACCCTATGCACATTTGAAAGTTCAATGGTGCAATGCAAAAACCATAGGCACTGGTCTACAGAGAGGTGGAAAAATATGATACGATCAATTGAGTCATCCTTCACCATATTCTTGACAAATAGGCAAGTGCATGAGCGACATACACCAAGAGAACAACACAGGCCTGGACGCTTGACCCCTACAGTGAGGGGACCCAGTGGCTCTGTTGTGGAGGGCAATTTGCTGGCATGGTTTGGGAAGAGTCACTGCAAATCAATACAAAGTTGTTCTGACTGATTGCCTTGTTCTGTGATGAAACATTTCTATCCTGACGGCAGTGGTCTCTTCCAGGATGATAATGCCCCCATCCAGTGGTTAGATGAGTATAAAAATGATGTGAAACACATGCTATGACATCATTGCCAATGGCTACTCCACTATAATTGTTGTGCATTTGACAAAAAAGACTTGAAACTTCATTATAAAATTACTATAGACTGTATAAATAATGGATGTAGCTACAGTGATGTCATCTATTGGTTTGTGGACTGCTGTTTCAAGCGTTAAGGTTGTTTGAATTATTTATATTATAAATACAAAGAGGCATTGCTCCGTGTTTCCCTTTCATCTAGCTGCTCCTAGCTGTGCTTTCTTTATTATTACCACGGCTGGATTTACTTATTTGGGGGCCTGGGGCCCCAGACAAACTGCCTTGCTTTATTTTAACACTTTCTCTGACTGGGAATGTTGGTAGACTATACGCAGTTTTACAAGAAGTAGGCGTACTCAAAACTTTTTTTCTTAAGTAAAACGATTAATAGCACACAACAAAAGTTCAAGTCCGGCAGTCAGAAGAGGTAGGCCTATTAGCAGCACAACGTATTTAAGTTTACTTAAAGTTTGTTGAACATGGGGCTTTTAATTCTGATAATGCTGGATAGTTTAATACATAATAACATGTCATATTTTATTTGTTATAAGTAAAAATCTAAATCTGAACATATATATACATATATTCCAGTTTTATCAGTCAGTTTTGTCAGTCAGCCTGCACTATAGTTTCCTAACAACTACTAATACTTTTAAGATCATGATTAATAATTATTCTGAATATTAAAAAAGTTTTTGAGATTTCAGTTTTTCAATGATAAGAACCTGTACTATGAATTAAAAATAATGTGCTAGTGTGCATTAAAAAAGCATCAAAATAGAGCCTGTTTATAAAAAAAAATACTTTTTTTTCTTTTTTTTTTTTTTTAATAAAATAAAAACTCGGTGAAGGATTCCCCCGGATCCCCCTACAGAGGTCTGGCCTAACGGATGATTAAACATATGGCACCAAAATCTCACTCCAGCCAAGTACCCAAATTTGGCAACCCTGCTGTAAACATGTTTATTTCTGCTGTAAAGTTGGTCATTTTAACATGAGGGTCTATGGTTATTGACACACTCTTGGAGCCAGCCTCAAGTGGCCATTCAAGGAACTGCAGGTTTGGTCATTTCTGCCTTGGCTTCGTTTTTCCAGCTCTGGAGGCTGCTGCTTGAAAAATACTGATAAATTAAACTTTAACTCCAGAGCTGTCGATCTCAAAAGCAAATTTGTGGCATATTTCAATAAATGTTCACGCATTTTTAACCAAACTGTTGTCCCCATAAGCCAGAGCCGTTCTGTTATCCCAGCGTCCTGGGAAAAAAGGGAATCAATCTAAAATCTGATTGGATGGTGGGGGGTAAATAAATGTGACCTGTAGCTAATGTGCTAACGTGCTTGTCCTTAAACAGCAGGTGTTACCAGTCTGTTTAAGCTGGTGAAACGGATATATCTGCAGATGGTGATCATTTTTAGCTGATGACTGATTTAGCAGCTCTCTTTCAGCAGCTACCTGAATGTTATTTGGTGTTAATATCCCAATGTGTGGGGGCTGCTTTTCTTCAACATCATCATCCTCCTCCTCCTCTTTCATGCCTCATTATTCCTTGTCTCTCATCACCCTCTCATCCTCCTCTCTCCCAACAACTTATAACTCCATCTACCCAGCATGCATCAGTCATCTGCACTCATCTAATCTGTCTCAGGCTGGAGAGAGAGAGGCTGGATTCACCCTCTTCAGGGTTGTGTCAGAGGGTGGAAAAAGTAAGAAATGACATCTCTACATGTCTGACATGTTTCTGTGATATTAAACTGTTTTTACACACAACATTGCTCTGCTCACACATCTCATCACTTTTTAACTGAACAATGAGAACACTTCCAAATATAGTGATGATAGCTCTTAACGTGAAACCTAAGTGTTTGTTTAGGCAGACACCCTAAGACTCCAGATAATGACACTCAGTAATGATATTCGGGGGCATGACAGCTGTAACATTCAAGATATTTCAGTAATACTGCGTACATATATACATATATATATATATATATATATATATATATATAAAACAAAAAAACAAGACGGCATCGTTATCTACTGCAGAGCTGTATACACGGCTCTGGTTTGCTGGCAATGTGCTACATTTGTTGGAAAAAGGGTTATAGTATAACAGTAGCACTCACTCAATGATATATATATATATATATATATACATATATATACATATATATATGTAGCACATCCAACTCAACTGGTAACTCTAAATTGTCCATAGGTGTAAATGTGAGCGTGAATGGTTGTCTGTCTCTATGTGTCAGCCCTGTGATAGTCTGGCGACCTGTCCAGGGTGTACCCTGCCTCTCGCCCGATGTCAGCTGGGATAGGCTCCAGCCCCCCCGCGACCCTCAAGAGGATGAAGCGGTTATAAGATGAATGAATATATATATATATATATATATATATATATATATATATATATATATATATATATATATAGATATATAGATAGATAGATAGATAGATAGATAGATATAGATATATAAATAGATATATATAGATATATATAGATATATGTCTGTCTGTAAGAAAATAGAATATAGCACAACATTAAACACTAAATTGTTACAGGACATTGTTATTTGTTAAAACATAAGCCCCTTGGACTGGACTAAATAAACAAAACAAAATAAAGTAACACTCGCTAACATCTGGCTTTTGTATGTAATGGGCAAGGTTATAACCAGCATTCACTCCTGGTACAAATTACTCTGCAGTAGTCACAGGTATTTATTAGTTCCAGCTCCGATCAACTCTGATCAGCAGTGGTGGAAATACTACACCCAGTTGGATGTGCTACTTTAGCCCCTTTGGCCACACGATGCAACAATGGGTCACAACAAATATCTGTCCATCGCCATCCAAGCAGCGATTGAATATCATTCAAAATTTAGTTGCCACTGAGTTTGAGAGAGAGACTGATTTAGTAAGAGATATATTAAAGAAGTAACCGCTGTTACATTTTCACTGGCCTCCATGCGGATTTCTACTGTTTACTTACCTATTTTCTGGCCCGTCCGTGACATCACACCAGACGCACCAGAAAAAAACAAAAAAACAAGACGGCATCGTTATCTACTGCAGAGCTGTATACACGGCTCTGGTTTGCTGGCAATGTGCTACATTTGTTGGAAAAAGGGTTATAGTATAACAGTAGCACTCACTCAATGATGACTCAAGCCCTTTCCCACTGGACAAAGAAACCCAATAATGCCTGCTTTTGTATTTAACAGGAAAGGTTGCAATCAGTATTTACTGACTCTGCAGTGTTGGCTCCAGCTCATATTGGCTCCAATCAGCAGTGATGGCAATACGGCACCCAGATGGACACGCTAATTTAAGCCCCCTTGCCAGCACAATACAATGACGGGCTGCACCAAAATATGGTCCGTCTCCATCCAAGCAGCGCTTGAACTTCATTCAAAATGCAGTCCGCACCAAGTTTGAGAGAGAAACTGAATAAGCAAGAGAAGAGTATGAAGTAACTACCGTAACATTTTCACAGGCCCCCATTCTGCCTTCTACTGTTTACTAACCTGTTTTCAAGCCCGTTTATGACGTTTAACACGACACACCAGACACAAACAAAAACAGAAAGGCATACTCATCTACTGTGCAGCTATGTACACTGCTCTGGTCTACTGGCAGTGGGAAGGCAGTCTATTGCCTATTTCAGTCAGGACCACTTTAGTCAAAGAAAGCTTTGTTTCCATTTGCAGTACTATATTTAGCGGTATGGCTCTATTCTAGGGCCTCTCTGCCTTTTCTATAGGCCTATGCAGAAAGCCTAAAGCAGAGAAAGTACACCTCTCTGCCCTTCCATGCATATATGAGGAAAGCCTGAGGCAGAGAGAGCAATCCTCCCTGCCCTTCCATGCCCCTACATATAAAACCTAAGACAGGGGGAGCAGCAGCAAAGATCCCGAGAAGAGAACAGAGTAGGTATCAATGACACTTATAACTCAGACACAGCATGAAAAGGAAGAGCTGGGGTGGAGGTGGGTTGCAAGTGGTTTGCAGAGGAAGCAGCAACAGTAGGCAGGCCAGAGCAGTTTTAATAGGGCATCCTGAATGAGATTTGCCAATTGGTTGCATAGAAAAGAATCATGTGATCTATCAGCTGACTCCCTTCCATCAATCAGCTGATCCATCAGTTGATTGGGCTGTTTGAGATCAGCTGATGTAGCTGGGAAGTGAGCTGAGCTTGACATCATGTCCTGTCTGAACTAACAGTTTGCTCAGTTTTTAACAGGTTACCTCACATTTAAAAACCCACATACATGCACTAATTTTGTTGGGGAAAAGGTAATGGTGTAACAGTAGCATTGACTCAGTAATGTCAGTTACACAGCAATATCTATCCAAAGTTTGCTAATATAAGCCACAATAAGTTACTGGTTATATCACACCAATTATGGATTGGGGAGCAATTGAATCAAAAAAGACTTTTTTTTCTAAAGTTACATACTAGTCTCACTTAAACAGGTTAACAATAAGTTTTTAGAAACTATGAGCTCAAAAGACATCTGATGCAACATGATGGAATGTATTAGTATAAATATTCCCCCAAATCATAATACACATTGCAAGGCTTCAAGGTTGACAGTATGAATGTCAAGTAGGAAACATAGAATTATTGCTGAATAAGTCACCAGCCTCTTCTATCATGTACAAAAAAAAAAAAAAAAAAAAAAAAAAGAATGTCAAAACCAAAGATGCTGCTCATTAAATGAGAGCCTGACATGAATGTAAGCTTTCTTGTAATTACTAGCAGTAGTGGTAACAAAAAAATAGGGGCTATAACAATAGGGCTGTTGAAATACAATAATAATGATTACTAATTCTTTGGTCCAGAGCTGTAGAATAGCCAAAGAGTGTAAAGGGGCAGCAACTGGAGCTACATCAGCTGGTATAAGTACACATTCCTGAGAGTCTCCGTTGTCATCCAATTAGCACCATTAAAAGTAAGCAAAATTAGATATTAGAAGTTCCAGTTTGCAATGTACCCACAGATAAACAGACTGTCATCACTGGATTACTTTGGTAGTGAAGAAAACTTGATGATGATTATCAGGCAAGTTCTGCAGGTAAATTTGTTTTATTCGCAAAATCTATCAAAGATATCCTCAGAAAGTGTCTGTATCATGAATCTAAAAAACTGTGTATCATGTCCATGTGTTTATATTTGACCTACTTGTAATCTTGAGAGAGTGTATGTTTTGAGTCAAATTGGGGCAATCAGACACTAAGGGTTTTAAAGTACCTTAATGGCCCCACGAGCTGTGTGTGTTGATTTGTGAGACTTCCTGTTGTTTTTAATTAACCAGCATGTACTTGTCTTTTTTTTTTTCTTAACCTTGGACGGTATCTTTGCCTGTCTGGCTGTGTCTCTCACCGGATGTGTTCATCAGTAACAGTGAAGGCCTTGCACAGTGGCTGGGACGTGTTGAGCCAGATGGCAGGATTCTTCTCGGCAGCCACAGACGTCTGTCCTGTTATTGGAGAAGAGCTCATGTGCAGAGCGCTGGCGATGGCAGACAGCAGAGTGTCATCACTGGAGTCTGGACCAACACCTGAAGAGACAGAGAGAGAGAGAGAGAGAGAGAGGTCAGAGGTCAGAGGTTTCAACTGAAACATGGTGGGAGTTCAGGCGTATGATATGGAGACTCACTCTGCAGGCCTTTGGGCAGGTCCATGGTCCGCAGGACTTCCTCTGTGACATCTGATGACCGCAGACCTTTCAATCTTCTCTCCCAAAACAACTGCAAACAGACAGACAGACAGACAGACAGACAGACAGACAGATAGATAGCAGACAGATTTGAATATTTGCTGTGGACTGTAGGATCCCGGTAGTTTCAGTTAAGTTTCCTTCCTTCCTTCAGTCTCATTGTTTTCTGATCGGCCTCTTGCCCGAGCTGGAGCCTGCTGTTGTGCTGGGATGCTGTTGATGCCAACCAAACTATTAAGAGCTTTCCGACAGCAACCACTGGGTATACTGTGAAGCAGCTACAGAAAGTGTTTTTAGTGGATCAGTTTTAAGTATCGCAAGGATGAATCTTAGACTTGGGTGGTATCACAGCATTACAGTATACCAGGGTATTTATGATTTCAATACTGTACATAAGTACAGATGCTTATTTTTCCATTAACCTCATACTGGAGAGGCTGTAATGAGGATGTATTGTATCATATGGTATCGTGCTGCACACAAATGCCGTCTTTTACTATATGCCCCCGTGAAATTTCAGGAATTTATGAAGTTATGAAAAAAAGGACACCCCCGAGCCTAAAGAACAATGGAATAAAATACAACCACAAAACTTTACTGTTGATCCTGACCTACAGAAAAAGAGTCACAAAGGTATCCCAACAATACAGTATCTTTACAGGAAATATGAGGTGAGAACAACAGGGTTATTCAGTAGGCTACAGTGTAGCTGCATACATTTCCTCAAAAATGTAAGTACTTGTCCAGGCGACAGCGGTTATGGAAACACTACGTGAGGACAAGATCTGTGATTGGTCAGCTTGGGCTGCTTTCCGCAGCGATCCATCAATCTGGATCTATATATCGACTCAATAATAAACAATCCAATATCATCAATGCAAACAACGAAGTTAAAACATCAATCATATCATCATCTGTAGGTTACACCTTAATTTTGAAATTCTGCATCACCATCAAAAAGCAGCAAGCAGATGGCAGGCAGCCAGGAGAGAGGCAATGAGGATAATGTTATTTACTTGGGAAAAAAATTTGCAGAGTGAAAATATTTTCAATTATACAAAAATATCGGTCAGCAGACAAATCAACTGCCGTATGAAAACAATGTTGTTACAAGATAAAAACACGACGTATCTGCTTGGACAAGCATCTTACTCTAACTTCTAACTACAGCAACATTAGCTGCTCTGTTTCAACAATGTTCGACTGAAAAAAAACGTACAATCAGGCTGAAATTCAACCAGCTGTTCTGTCAAGAGATGCAGTGACTTTAAACCATAGCTGAGTAAGAAAAATGATAATGTTACATATCATTTATTAAGCTGCTATTAAGTCTGCTATGAGTGACTAGCAAAAAAACTATTGTTTTGTCGATGAACCTTGACAGTTATTAATGAGCTGATTTTGATATCTTTGGTAAATGATCTTGTTGGTAAACCATATTTTATGGCTGTTAAAAGAAGTTTGCCTTCAGTGTTTTAAGCTTGAGAGTCCTGAAGTTTCATATAAAAGATCATGGTTTGGGTTAAAATGAAAAGATTTCTTCCAGAAAGTGCTTTCCACCAGAAAGCCCTGAAGTTTAACTTATCCCATGTGCTGTTTCATGTGTGTTAGTGGAGGCAGTTTAAAATAAACTTCACTGCACTTATTATTTATGTGTTGTTTTTATCTTTTATGGCCAAAAACAAAAAAGAAAGGGGGTGACAGCCTCTTTTGTAGTACATTGTGTGGGCGTATAATATCGTCTCATATTGATTGCAGATTGTGATATCGGCAAATATGTCATCTTCGTCCAAAGAATCAATATGAACTCATATCATGATGAAACTGGTGATTTACACTCCTACAAGTTTCTGATACTGATACAAACCTGATACTCTTTAAAAAGTAACAGTACTACTACCTATACAATACTGCATTTTTATAAGATACTTTACACTACAGACTTGACTATAATGAAAGAAAACAAATAAAAGAATGATAGAGAGTTTAACAATTCTCTCTATTTTGCCTCTTTCTCTGATCTCTTGACTACTCCTTCCCCTTTACATTTTCTACTCTCTCCTCATTTATCATATTCTTCCTTCTTATTTTTCTCCTTTTCATCCCTCCTTCTCTGGCAATTTCTCTCCTTCTGCCTGTCATCACATCATCTTTCATTCCCTGTGCAGAGTACACTGTGTTCCATGCTGCTTTTTTCCCCATGATACCTCAGCACCCTCTAGTGGCTTATGTCACCATGACAACCTGGTTTCCTCCAGCGCTGTGTAACAGCCTGACCTCGCCCCCAGGCATTACCATGGCGACACCACAATGAGTCTGTGTTTGTGTGAGTGTGTTAGCTTCTCACCTGTCTAGGCTGCTCGCTCGCTCTCTGCAGGTCTGTCTTCACCTTGTTACCAGGGTGATTTGTAACCTTCGTAACGGGCTGTTTAAAGATGGACGCCGTCTGTCTGATTGGCAGGGCTGTGTTCAGGTCCGGTTTTCCTCCCTGGAAGAGACAGAGATAGAGTCTAGGTGTTGGTCACATGTTTTCTTAACTTTCTCCTGTCCTTCTTCCCTACTTTCTTTTTTATTTCCTCCCTTCTCTCCCTCCCATCTTCCCTCCCACCTTTCTTTCCTTCCTTTTCTTGCTCTTTGCTTCTTCCTTTCCATCCATCCTTCCTTCCTTCCATTGTTCTTTCCCTTTATTCCTTCCTCCTTTCCTTCCTTCCTTCCTGATCTGGTGCACCTTCCTTAATGTGAGACAGGGTGATACTGATCCTGTAAACTGTGTGTATGTGTTTATATGTCTGTGCGTACATGTGTGTCAATTGAGCTTAAATGGTTAACTCTACATTGAGGTTTCATAGACAACAACAGGAAGTGTGTATGTGTGTACTCCCAAGTAATGATGTGTGAAGAGCAGCAGCAGAAAGGTACAAACCATGACAACGCACACGCACACGCACGCACGCACGCACGCACGCACACTTTTGGTATCAGTCTTCCCATCTCACTCTTACAGAGAAATCATGGAGGACACATGACAAAGCAGGCTGCCAGGCATCAGGCCCAGTGACTGAGAGGGCAGGAAGTGAGGTGCTGGCTCAAAGATGCATTTTATAGCTGGGCGCCCTGTGAAACGGCAGAGCTTGAGTCCATCAGTGACTTTGAAACCACTGTTGCTGGTTTTCAACCAGCTCTGTTACTGCAATGTGTGCAGTGTGTGCAGATATTTGTGCCACAAGCACCCTGCTCTTTTGCCGGCTGACTTTGCTGACTTTTGCTGGCAAATGAGAAGGGTGCTCCAGGTGTTTGGCTCCCCCCTGTGCTACCAACCCCAGGAGCTCCCTGCCCATCGCTGGCAAAAGCCAAACGCCGTTCCTCTGCACACACTTCCCACAATCTGGAGGCTGGTTGAAATGAAAAACAAAAAATCCTGTTAACTACCACTATTACTATTTTTCAGGCTACTGTAGCAGTCATAGCTCATGGAGACTAACTTTTAGTGGCTGTAGCAACTTGCCAGCTCAAACCACCCTCCAACACCCAAGCAACCTTTTGATTTGTAGTCTTCAACTGGTGGTGAGTGAGGAACAGGGACCGCAGGTTGGGCTAGCTAGCAGCAGTTTCCTCCATGGGTCTTGATGTCTGGCAGCCTGCTTTCATCATGTGGACATGGATGTGGTTTCACCTAAATTAGGCTGGACAATGATAGTGACAACCAGCATTAAAACCAGCTGTGCTTCAAAGGAGAACCGACCTCTTCTGAACCTTTCTACACGTCTGACGTCTCTGTTTCAGCTGCTCAGTCAAATTATGAGGACATGTGGTTTTGCTGACAGTTGCAGTGTGTCACCCATCCTCTTCTCTGTTTTGCAATTATGTGTTGCAATTTAATAAAACTTTTCTTCAGTGTAGTTTCAGTTTTATTTGAATCTCGAGAGTGCATTGTTGGGATCTCTTGAATATTTTGATACATGTGTTATATGAGTGGTATAGCTTATTTATGGAATACCTCAGTGCATAGCGAGTGTGTGACCAAGTGAGATAGAGCATGACAATGGATGCGCTCAGAGCAAAAAGCTGTTGGTGATTGGAGCAGAGAGGAAATTAGTGGTAACGTTTTTGAGTGGTAGTAAATGTACAGTGTAGGTTTCAGTTTGCCTATGAACAAACACTGCAGCTCGTCAACACCCAAGTAAAGTTTCCCTGTTTTGCTTCCCAGCTCCTAGGTAAAGTGAAGCAAGTTAGCCCTGGAATGAGCATCAACTTAGGTCCTAGAGGCAAAACAAAGTCTTCTCTGTGCCTTCTGACCATGATCTGGAAGCTGTTGCAGCAATGGTAAACGTGTGCTCTCATTAACTAAACTTAATGACCTTAATGTGGCTACAAATAGGCAAACCGAGATTTTTTTGAAAGTGTGAGAGATTGGAGGTGTGTAAGTGTTGGGCAGGTGTTAAAATTTTCTACCAGTTTGATACAAAGCCAAACCTCAGGACAAAGCAGTGTACCGAATTTGTCGCACTTCACTCAGTAGCCAGTCCTAAGTGGAACATACTTAGAACTGGCTCTGCTACTACCTCCACTACCAGCTTAACAAAAATGGCCACCCATTCCGTGTTTGTATGTTTTTTAAAAGGGAAATGAGAAAGCCGTCTCGTCTCGTACGTCACCCCAAAAAGCCTGGCAAGCACATCTCCCACCCTCAACTGAAATTGATCTCCATCATGTTGCCTGGCCTCAGGAGTACATTACACATGACCTGTCAAACACTAGCTGCTCCAGTCAGTTAGTGTATAAACATAATATTATGTTAATCACATTGTCAAATAGCTTATTACTTACACAAGTTGGATTTAGCACCATGACACCATTGGCACTGGTTGCTGATGTAGTCTACTTTTAATTTGCCAAAACGTGTCATTATGACAAATGCCCGTTCAGCTGGTTTGTTACAATCAAACCGGTTTAAGCTCGTAAACCAGAGCAGCCCAGCAAAACCAGAAATCAACTCAACTTTAGAGTGCCTCAACCTGGTTGGACTGTAGAAGGCTGTGCGTGGCCTAAAAAGTTTGGGAACTGCTGATCAAGGTTATATATGCAAAAATACAATGCAAAAAAAAGAAACAGCTGAAAGCGAGTCTGAACAGCAGTCACTGTACAAAATATGGCACTTTATACTGTGGGTAGCGTACATGCCATGAACACCTTTTTTTTCCCAGGATTCAGAAGTCTGACACTCAAACTGCACATATAATGCTGGAAGGTGATTAGTGCACTATATAATAAACTGTGATTGATTTTGAGCACAGTGTTTGAATTTATTCTCATTTTCCAAGATTCTTCTGAACCACCTGCTTTGAAGACATCATCACAGGGCAGCCTGACTTGAATGGAATGTAATAACAAGCAGCTAACAGCACACATGTCTCCTAGAGTGCTTTCTTCTTGCTTTATGTTTGTATGAAAAACTGTGACATGGCCAACAGATGGGCACATAGTCATCAAGTAAGTGAACAACATATGAGGATGGAAGTTTATTCTTGACATTGGGTATGTGTGACAAATTAAACTTTAGTTAAGGCCCACTTACTATCTTTTTTTAAGCTTTCAGCTATATGTTAGGGACTTCATCAGCGACATTTGTTGACATTAGCCACCATAAGCCACTGGTCATAGCAGACCAAGTACGGCTGCAGCAGCTAAACCCCTGCGTGTCCTAAAGCGAGCATTGATGTGTTTTATTGCTCATGAATTCAACCTAAAAGGAACCCGTAAGCTGGTTTGCCAACCGCAAATGAGTCCAAAGGCAAAAAAGAATCCAATGTTAAACTTTTAGTAAGAATGTGTCATTTCTTTTCTCCAAGATTCACTTCATTGCCCCACACTGCAGGTAATTTGGATTTGGCTTCCACCACTGCTAAATCCATAAAACACATTCCACGGACATACAAGACGAGTGAGACAGCTACAGCAAACAAGAAACATACCAAATAACATAGTACTTACAGTCTGCTAAAACACAAAAAAAACTACAAAAAGGGGCGTCGGTAGCTTAGTGGATAGTGCCGGCGCCCCATGTATAGAGGTGATGCCTTGCTGCAGTGGTCACGAGTTCGACTCCGGCTTGCAACCCTTTGCTGCATGTCAACCCCCCACTCTCTCTGTCTCCACCATTTCACACTGTCCTGTATATTAAAGGCAAAAAGCCCAAAAAAATAATCTTTAAAAAAAAAAAAAAAAACTACAAAAAGCACTGCAATCTGAAAATAGTCAATCATCAATTTATTAGTGAAAAAAACGCTTGCGTTCATCTTTATTTGAGAAGTTTTGTCGTCATACATTAAAGCCCAGTTCAGACCAATAATACGCAATGATACCTCTACCTACATCTCCGGAGAAAACCAGAAAACCTCCAGAAAACTCTGACAACCATTTCACAGGTTATCAAAGTTCATAAAATGTGCTTACTTCTAAAAGCATCACTCTGAAACATTTTGGCCTGCGAGGACTGATTTCCTGCTCTGAGATGACTGGTACACCCGAGCTCTGATTGTCTTCCTGCTCCCCAGAGGATGAACCCTTCAGATGTTAACAATTCCATGACCTTTCCTCTAGCGCCATCATCAGAACAAGCTTTACATCTATAGCTCTACTGCTGTCACTTTCATGTTGTGGTTGTAATGAACACTGCAGCCTCTATGGGACATGAGCAGGACTTTCCACTGGTATTCCAGGTTACTTCAGGTCATGAAGGTCACATGAGAGTTTATAAACAGAAAACTGTACCTGATGGTCAGACCTTCCTTCCTCATACCTCAACTTCACTGATTGATTTTTGTCACTCTGTGCGTGTTAAAAAGCACTTAAAAAGGAACACTGAGAAGTTTCTTTCTATACGCTCTGCTGTTTGGGAGGAGTCAGTGCTGCTGATATCTTAGAGACTGCACCACACAAACACAAAACAACACACAGACATGCATACGTGCGTAGAGGCATGCCAGCACACACGCTTGACCTCACACACACACACACACACACACACACACACACACACACACACACACACACACACAGCTGTGGAAAATCCTTGTTTCTGATTGGCTGTCAAGTAGTTCTAAATAAGAGCTACAGTACTAACACTTTGGGGCTTTGCTAGAATCAGTTAATATTGGAGGAGGATTTATCCCCCCTGTGTCACGTATGGCCCTGTGTGTGTGTGTGTGTGTGTGTGTGTGTGTGTGTGGAGAGTGTGTGAGCTGACCAAAGGTTGTTGTGAGGTTTGTTCTTAGATGTCAGGAAAATGCAGCTGAAAATGCTAGATGTGATGCAGCCAATTAAAGAGGTGTGGACAAACAACTAATCCACCAGGCCACTGAAGTCATGTCCAAGATGAGACCAAGACATGTCTGAGTGAAACAGCCAGGAGACTGAGAAAAGCCAAAACACCCACAGGTGTCAAAACACCTATGAGACTGAGATAAAAAAAAACCCACAAGACAAGTCTGAAGGTCCAAACACACTTAAAGTGATAGTTGACGCACCTCATTAGACACGCATGCTTGATGTGCATTGCAGGCATCAGATTTGAAATGCCAACACCACAGAAAAAGGTCAATATTTATATGTAGGCAGGCAGAAGATTGTATGCTTTACAGATACTCTCATTAATTTTCTCTACATCTCTACATTGGGTAACCTATGATGTTACATAAAGCAGTCAAAATACACGGAGAGCAAGAATCAAATGTCCATGACATTGAAACATTCCAAATCAAGGCACTGAGAAGAACCGAAAACGTCTGAGTCAAAACACTGAAATGACAGAGACATGTCTGTGTCAAAACACCCACAGGGCATGTTGGATTCAAATGTCCAAAAGATTGAGTTATTTGGATTCAAATGTCTACAATCTTGAGACAAGTTAAAGCTATAGTGCGTAACTTGTACAGGTCCGTAAATGTCCGTTTCACCCAAGCCACTACTAGAGGAGATGACACAATGCTGATTAAGCCGATCGGCTCCTCTAACATCTTGCGGTATTTTTCAATATATATCATTTTTAGTATGCGTGTCCACTGGCGACATTCCCACGCAGACACACAGGAAATGCTTCCTCACAACAAGAAGGGATGGGGAGGAAGAGCGGAGAGTGTCATAGCAAGAGGTAGAGCGCAGGTAGAAAGAGAAAGCAACATGGCGGAGAAGCGGCCGAGACCCGGTTCAGAAGTGGATCCTACCACAAAGGAAAGTGTTACTCTGTGTACGGTGTGTGGCGACTGGCAAGTGTTACTCTGTGTACACGGTGTGTGGCGAGTGTTACTCTGTGTACATGGAAGTGCCGCCAGCTTATTAGTTGTAATAACACATTATCCGCTGGGAGGCGACAGAAGTTACGCACTATAGCTTTAAAGTCCAAACACCTAGAAGACAAGTCTGAATCAAAGCATCAGTGAAAATAAGACAAGTCAGAGTGAAAACCAACAAGCCTGAGATGTCCCAGACAGAAGTCTGTGAACATAACACAGATGAGACAGAGAAAGGCCTGGTCAAAACACCCAAACTGACTGAGACAAGTCCCTGTCAAAAACACTCATAAGATAGTGAGTGAGAGGGTTAAGTGTTTGTCAAGTGACCTGCTGAACTGTTGACCTGTTGCAGGAAGAGCTGTGTTAATCTGATAATCTGATAACAACACAACCACAGCACAGCCACAGCCCTGGACCATCAGTGTTACCTTGGCCAAGCTGAACGGGTCATGTCGGAATCTTTGTTTGTTCTTCTGCATTTTTCCAGGCATCATCTTCCCTGTCCGGAAGTCGAAACATCCCAGATCCACTGTGTTTCCAAGGTAACGGGACAACTGAGGCTTACTCCTGAACTTCTTCCCTGAAGGACTGAAGGAAAGAAGAAGAATCAGACAGATAAAGATATTGTAATTAAAGATATCATTATCTTAATTTTAGATATCCAAAAAATAGAATTTGCAGACATTCAATTGTCAGGAAAAACTACAAGACAATACAGCAGTCCACAGAACACACATGTTGCCTCATATCTGTCCATCATTCAGAACACCTTACCTAAAGTCTCATTTTATCCTCAAACATTTGGATCATCAAAGTTAATGTTTAACTCTGTCGCTGGATAAAGTCTTCATCCACTCTGATAATTACACTCCTCATTATTAACACTGTCAGCTGCCATCTTCAGTCGATTGATGGTGCAACCATGGAAATGCCTCCCACCCACAGGACCTGAACGCAGTTTGAGATGCAAGGCTTTTCTTAACCGGTGCTCTTGTTTGTGCTTGTGTTCACATTTAGTCAAGTACTACCCAAGGGCCCAGACGTGTTCTTGCGCAATGCATTTTATTGGGGATTTTTTGTGAGCTAACTTGTGATGACTTGGGGTAGACAAGCATGCATTGCACATAGACCAGTGACAGGGGATGTTGGCAAGAGTCTTTATTGTTATTATTTCAGTAATACTACTGTTGAGTTCAAATTCTGATTTGAGATCTATTTCAGACATTTTAAAGACATTTACTTTAAAATATGCTGTTGATTTATCATTTCGAACTTGATCATTTGTTCTGACTTGTTCATAGATGTCAGGACCCCTAGCCAGACAGGACCTGCTGGTCAGCATCCCTGGTGGTAATTAACTGATGGCTCTGCTGTTTTTGTAGCACTTAAATTAGGGATGTTGTTTTTTTCTTGGCCCCATTCCAAGTCTTTTAACATTGGGTATGTGCCAATAGACGTCTAAACAGATATTTATTAAAATCCCAGCAGAAGACAATTAAATTGTTGATTAAATACTTCTGTATGTGGTACACTGAAATTAGATGTGTGACCTACTGACTGGCCTACCTTATTTTCATGAGCGACTTCATCCAAATATTTAGTTCCTGGTTCTAAACTATTAAACTAGGTAGTTTAGATTATTAATATGATATGAATTAAAGTTCAACTAAAGAATGCATCTCCTGAAACTGACGTGAAGCAATCACCTAGAGAGAGGACCTGACACTCAGTTGCTAGAGCTACAAAAACACTCAGGGCTCTAGTTTCCTGGCGCAGTGCAGGGTGGCGAACCCCGCACAGAGCTAGTTTCGAGCAGCGCAACCCGAGGCACGCTCAGTTTGGTAGTTTGACAGACAGAGTTGCGCTGAGATGGGTGTGGCAGCGCAGCAGGGGGAGGTGTTGACAGATCCAGCTTGGTGCAGTGACAGTTTCATGCCAAAAGGCTTCGTCAAAGGCGCACTAAAAGCTCACCAGCTGAAACCAGGTCTACTGTCAGCGCAGGCGGAGCGCAGCCAGTGCAGGCCGAAGTTTGGCTGACTGGCAGACAGTGCGCACGTCACCAAAACCTCACAGGCAGGTTTCCAGAATGTCAGGCACATTAACAATGCAATAAATAGCCACAAAACCACTATTCAATGCAACTATCTGCAATCAGCACATAAATGTATCTCTGTATGACTGTCCCGTCACATCTGATGTCAGATCAAAGGGGATTGGCACCGTTTGGCACATTTGGCACGTTTGGCACGCGTAATGGAAACCCAACCTGGTTTGATTAACACAGCTGCAAACTAATGAGTTCACATCCCTCTCAGCCAACCACAAACAGCCACTGCATCAGATAGGGGGTATATATTCAGCATCTGTCATCTTAGAAAAGTCAAAAGAAAAGAAACAGAGTGAGACTGTGAGAGAGAAAGAGAGAGAGAGCGCGCGCTCGAGAGAAACGCAACATTGATTTACAATTGTGGTGACCTCCTCCCAGGCTACCTTTGCATCATCAGCCCGTGGAGGTCTGCTCACAGTTCTGTATATTCGGACACTGCGAACTTGAACCTCCTGGACCAAAACATCAGTTTCCTCCTGGGAGAAGTTTGGCCGTCTGACGCTGCTGATCTCTTCTGCCATGGCGAATTGAATAAACTCTCATTATGCCTCCGCGCGGCACATTTAAGGGCAAGGAGAGGGGCTCATTTGATTGGTATGATGTGTGTAAAACCCACTCCACGCCTTCTCTCCTCCCTCTTTCCGACTTGCGCAGGTAGGAGGGACGGAGGTGGGAAAGAGTAATAGCCGTGCCAGGTGCACGGTGTGCCAAACTTGCAAAATCCGCCTGGCCACACCCAGTTGGTGAAGCACAGGTGCGCTGCGCCCCCGCCGCGCCCGGTCTGCGAAACTAGAGCCCTCAGTCTGCTGATAATGAGGTTTGGGTGGTCTCAAGATGTTACGGTATAGCGAGGTATTTTGAAATCCAGAAGGTACGATTTTTAATAATGTCAAAAATACAGATGCTCCTCTATCTGTTAAAGTGATATGGAGATGCTGGAATCCGGAGTCATTCAATCGCCATTTAAGTTAGCAGAGCATTAAATAGGAAGTAGCCAGCGCAGTCAGTGGAAGTCTTGAGTGCACCTGCTCTATGGGCCACACAGTGCAGAAGCATCATTCAGGTAATACTATACATGAGCAGTTCATGTTTTTTGGCTTCATGCATCAGTTAGCAACTTTCATAAGAATGAACAAGGCCCCACCCCCAGTGCTTTATCCAGTTGTGTTTAACGTCCATGTGCAGGATTAGTAAAAAAGAAACATTCCTCTGCTCCTGTTTGGGAGTACTGCCACATATCATTTTCTTTTGAGGTGACCCTCCCAACTACAAAAGCATTTTATCAGCTACATGATTGAATTCAACACATCAACATTCAGCCCACTGATATTTCAGTATCTGCTGCGGCAGCAAGTGTCATCAGGTCCTCCAGCAAGGCTAGACAATGAATTATATGCTACAATGACTTCTATCACCAGTAACTCAGCTTTTGAGGTTGTTGTTGTTTTTTTTTTTTTACACAAATACTGTCATACCCTGGTAAAATATCAGGAGGGCACAGAAAAAGAAGAGGCTGCCAAAGCCTTCTGGTGATTGTACAGTGGGCAAAACAACTATGTACAATATATCAATATATTTTCAAGCAAGATACACATTTAGACAACACTGTTTACATCCATATAGGGTCAAGTTGTGTTACATAACACTGTTCTTCCAAAAAGCCATGACGGTGTGCATCTTGCACAGCTCCGCCCCACTCACTCACTCACAAGTTCTCCAGCAACACTAAGAGCAATACAGAGCTGCTCCTCTGTTTAATCTGTCTGTTCATTAGTATACAGTGTGACATCGCTCTATAGGTTGCATATGTTGCGCTAAACCAGTCTGTGAGATGAATGAATTACCGCAGTAGCACACGTGCAATCCAGCATTGCACTTCTAGTTTGTGCATGAGGTGGATCATAGCACATCACCATTCTTCTTGGTAATCGTAGTCTAATGTGTGACACTGAGACAGTGCCTGGATGCAGGCGACAGAGGTGTTAAAAATATGCAGTGATAACACAAACATTTTATATACAAGACATGACTCGCTTCTTCCCTCCCTCGGCCTCCTTGTTGTTGCTATGTGCATAAATAAGATTAATAATATATAAATCATTTTCCAGCACTAGATTTACTTGAAAGGTCATGGAAAATGACTATTTAACTCCCCCAACAAATTTTTTTATTGTTTCAGTTGCAGCTGGCTTTTACTTGCAACTAAACATGTAGCCCATTTCATAGATGATACAGAGATATGTGTATCACCATTCAGCCTAAAAATAGTGAGATATGAAATTTTGTTCCTTTTGTTTAAGTTTCTACATTCTAAATGATCTTTGGTCAAGTATAGATGCGGGCTTACAGAGGGCACACAAACCTGATGACAGACAAGTTTGATTTTGGACTGTCATAAAGTAACTTGCAGAATGACATTCCAGCTGATATGAGCTGTTAGCAGTTGATTTGCTTAAATCAGCTTTAAGATAAGAAGCAAGGGGAAACAGCTAGCCTGGCTCTGTACAACAAAACAAAATTTGTCGAGCAGCACCTCTAAAGCTGACTGACTGACACGTTATATCTAATTTGTTTAATCATACAAAAACCCAAGTGCAAAATCACTACATTTTTGGCTCTGAGCAGTTGTCAGGTATCCAAGGAAGACTCCATGACGTTACTGCTCCACCTGCCAACTTGCATGATTCACACTTAGCATACTCTGTATTGAGAACAGCTGAATTAGTCAGCAATGACATCACATCTGACACCAGCAGGAACACTTCCTCTGCACTAAAACACCTAAACCCTAAAACCCAGCTCTAACCCTCAGACAGCCCTGTGAAGAAGTGAGGGACAGGCAACATGTCCTCACTGTCTGAACTGGTCCTCACAAAGACAGAGGTACAAGAGCAGACACACAGTCCTTCAGCTGTGTCTGACATGTAGGTCAGCAGCAACGACGCAAAGATCAGAGACTCTGTGTGTGTGTGTGTGTGTGTGTGTGTGTGTGTGTGTGTGTGTGTGTGAGTGAGTGTGTGTGTCACAGCACCTTATAGAATATTGTGTTTCATCATGATTCATCATTCATCATGCTCATTACTGAAGCTATATGGTGCTGACACCGAGTGAAATATTCTATGTTTTTTATAGCT
Organism: Epinephelus fuscoguttatus; assembly: GCF_011397635.1. Lineage (NCBI taxonomy): Eukaryota > Metazoa > Chordata > Actinopteri > Perciformes > Serranidae > Epinephelus > Epinephelus fuscoguttatus. Next base: position 6,470,040 of record NC_064769.1, on the reverse strand, counting down.
GCTGATGTCATATGCATCACTGCATCACAACTGAAAAAAATGTCTGTCTGAATAAAGTTCCTGATAAAAAAACACATGAGTCTGTAAAGACGGAGCCATCAGAGGCCTCAGCAGGGTGTTGCTGCTCTTCCAGTAAGTAGACATGCTGACTGGTTTCCTTACTGGAACTGATGAGTCACATTACAAAGCAAACTGAAAGAAAGTCGAGCCTCAGCTCTGAACCGCTGATCTCCGTCATGTTGAAGGTTCAGGATGTGACGGAGGTCAGGCATTTCTGATTCTGAGTTGTCGAAGTGATCGCGCAGTGCCTCCGCTCCGCTGATCAACAGGAAGTGAACAGCCGATGGCTCTGCTGCGTCACAGCCTCACCACAGACCTGCACTAGGAGTGACATGATTCTCTCTGCGATCTAACAGTGAGGATGCAGAATCAGGAAAAATTTAAAAGCTAAAACTTCAGAGCGAACTTCGATCAGCTTTAGAGAAGGGTTGAACTAAAATATGATGCTTACTGAAGCAGAAAAACACAGACAGACAGAAGGTAGTTAAATGCTAAGATGTTACTGCCAAGCTCTTGTACCTGTGGAATATGAACTCACTTATTTAGAGTCGTTGGACAAAATATGATGATGCAATATGAAGAAAAACTGCATAAACAATACAAAAATAAATAAATAATAAGGCTGCAACTTACTCATAACGATTTTTTATGAAATATTCTACTGATTAAGTGCTGCACTTCCACAGAGTTGTGGACTTGTGAGAGACAGATCATAAAAAAGCAGAGGCTGAGATATCCTGATTTGAAGTCTGCAGTGCGGCTAATTTTTTGATACTTTTCTTGGCTGGACCACAGAATGTAAAGCCAGCCCTATAAATGCAAAAGTCTGTCTGTGATTGAGTGATGAAGCTATACCATTGGTCGGCGTGAGTGAGGACATGCCTGTTGGTGTTCCCGCATTGGCTGTTGCTCTGTTTGAAATTAATAGGTGCTGACAGAAGCATGTGGGCACTGACAGTCTTGTATTACGTTCTCAGGAGGACTTTTTGTTTACAGTTGTTCCTTTATTCTGAATTTATTGCACACTACGATAATGGCCGATGGCTGTCCAGCCTCCACGAGTCACGCAGGGACTGATGTGCACCCCTGCAGAAATTTAAGTACTATGGTAAGTACACATTGCTGCGACGCAGACCTCCTGTAGATTGTGTAAGCTGGAAACAAAGCTTTCATTTATTTTTATTTCACAGATAAGAAATCATAAAATGTGAAGACAATAATGCCCCCATACAGTTGCATTTGAAGTCTTGTGTGTGATTTATCCTGGCTTCATATCAGTACTGGAGGTAAAGTCTGCTAGCCACTAGGCTAATTTATGCAATATAAAATGTCATAAGCTTATGCTAATAACGTTATCATGTTGGATTTTTGGGGAAATGTGTCTAGCAAAAGACAGCTGTTTCATCAGTGAACCTTGTGAGTTATAATGGAGCTGAATTCTGTTTGTTAAAGAGGCAACAAATAGCATATTTTCCTAAATATATCATTATGAAAATAATGTGGGTTGCACAGGGTAGTGGCCGCAGTAAAATCAGACTATCAGCGTTTACATAGGTTACTTAGTGGCTTTGCAATCTTTGCAATAAGCTTCTGCCACCCGTGCCGGAATATAAAAAAAATCTGCTTTACGGCAGGAAACGCGTCATGCGCCACTAGCTGCTGGGCTAATTATTATTATTTTTTTATATTTCCCTGAGGGGAAATTCTGCAATATAAAATGTCATCGGCTTATGCTAGTAATGTTAGCATGTTGGATTTGTGGGGCAAAAGACAATTTTGTCAGTGAACCTTATGAGTTATAATGGAGCCAAAATTTGTACTTCTATTCTATTCTATTTCTACTTCTTCTTGTTGCAGTTAAGCAATGTTTTGGGCTTTAGGTGTGCTAGTTTACTTAAGTGCACTTCACAGAAACCCAACACAGTGGCACAGAATCCCCACTGATAACTAGGGTTTTGGTTGTGTAATTGCAGAGCGACGCAGAGACAGGCTATGGTGTAGACTCTGCGTAGAACCTACATGCAACTATAAATCAGCCCTCATGCCACCCGCTGGAGCTGAAGAGGTGATGATTGTGTTAAATAGAGCAAAAATGAGCTTGACCAGTGGGTACAGCTCCACAGAAAGCAGGTCCCTTCTGGTGTGAGTACATCTCTGTGTATTTATATTAATTTTTTTTGGCTTAATTGTAACAGTAGGGCCAGTACTGTTAGGGAAAGTCCATGACTGAGTGAATACTGCCACTTCCTCTTTCAAATGAAAAGCCACGGTTACATACACAGTCCAGCAATATACTTGGTTTTGACCTATATGTTACTGCAAATTGCATACATTGCAGAATTCTCAATTCAGTCTTACAATATTCATATATTATATTGAGCTATTTTTGCTTATATATAAATAAATGGCATTAATATGTATTGTACAGTATTGTACATTTCAGATATAGTTAAACAGCACCGGAATCTACAAAATGATCATACTGAAACTGTTTCAACAAAAACTGAACCTTCATAAACAGAATTTTTTTACACGACAGCTGTGTCAAACTGCATTCGCTGTAGCTGGGCATATCTTATAAACTGGCAACTGAGTGCAGAATTATAGAAATATATATATATATATATATATATATATATATATATATATTAATTTAATGTCTATTTGTGCACTTGTTTTATTTTAACGTATTTTATTTTATTTTATTTTATGTCTATTTTATCATGAGCTGCTGGACAGCTGAATTTCCCTTCGGGGATTAATAAAGTTCTTTCTATTCTTCTATTCTGTCAGCCAACTGACATAGCTATGATTTTGTTGTTGTGTTTTTCTAAAATTCTGTGTTTGTCAGATGTTGTGTTTTTCTGAAATATTGTTGTGTTTTGACCTTTAGTGCCACCATATATACCCTCTTCCACAACATAGCTATGACAGCTGTCTGACATAGCTATATGATTATTGTTGTTGTGTTTTTCTAAAATGTTGTGTTTTGTCATTGTGTTTTCTGAAATGATGTATATTTTGAAATAACGCTGTAATTTCTGAGATGTTGTTGTGTTTTGACCTTCAGGGTCACCATATATATCCTCTTCCATGCATCCTAGCCATGTCAGCTAGCTTTAAAAAAAAAAAAAATGATGTGAGTGGGTTTTTAGGTATGTCAAAAGGTCATTTAAATGTGTGTTTTGTACAACTCCCATTCAATAATTTTCTTCAAAAAATTATAATTTTAAGCTTCTGGCACCATAGTTTACAGTACCCATCTGGCAACACTGCTGTTCGAGCCCATTCATTCTGAAAGAGTACTGGCCAGTGGGGAGACTCCAACACTCAACCGACCAATGGTGTAACTTCATCACTCACTTATTCAGCAAGTTAGGGACAGACTTTAACATTTAAAAGGCTGACCCCACTTTGCTGCAGTCCAGCCACAAAAGAAGAAACTAAAGAACACACTAATAATAATTATAGGTACATTAGCAGCCATTGGATTTTGACCGATATGTGATGAAAAGTTGTATCTGTCAGTGGTACATAAGCATGCCGTGTTTATTTGGCATATGTCAGTAAGAAGAGTCATGCAGAGGAAGAGTGATACCAACTGTCAATGTGGCATAGACTGCATATTAACATGACACTAAAACAAGAGTGTAGTATCATCAGTGTATAGGCTACTGGTGGAAAGGTATCTGCCAGTGAATATATGTGATGCCCTGTCTGTAAGTGGCATATGTCAGTAGATAGGCAGCGGCATCCCAGTGATAAACTACTCAGAAATGGTAAAGGAGAGGCGTGTCATCAGCCACATTTCAATCTCAGCTCAGTATGTTTTTAGGCCAATAAAGTGATATAGGGACCTTGCTATGGCCCTGAGTTAACCATCAGCTTCAGTTAACAGCTCGTTTACAACCACAGAGCCGATGTGTAAACATCTACAGAAGAATGATTTAAATATTTATAGAATATTATAGGATTGTTATTAAAAAATTGAATTTTCCGCTGACACCGTGTTGGGTACCACAGAGCCACTCTATAAACGCCTACAGGAACATGACAGAATGTACGCTACATTGTAACTTGTCTGACACTGACTCATTTAACACTTTGTGATCAACTTGTCTGAGCAGTAACGTTAGTTCGCTCAGGACTGACGATGACAGACGGAGTTAGGATCTTGAAACACAGGCTGACTGATCGATCACCGGTTTACTGTGGGACCGGACAGATCACTGACTGATCGATGAGTGTGACGGAGTACCTGTAGTAGTAGACGTCGCTCTTTCCAGCGCTCAGTCCGGACTTCCTGATCACTTCTTCTTTCTTCCAGCCGGGCGGCAGAGCGGGACAGTCCGTCCTCTTTCTCTCCATCATGACACACTTCTCTATCCCACAATTAGGCTCCGTTAGGATCGATCTCCGCTCAGTAAACACCGATAAGGACCCTCCAGACAAACAGCGTGGTAGTAAACCGAGCGGAGCAGCAGCCCGGGCGGACCGACGTCACGGGCGTTACGTTAACGGCGGCTCTCCCTCCCTCCGCCCCGGCTGTTTATGCGGGTTATTTCGGGTTAAGTAAAAATAAAAAGTGCCCCGGCTCAGTGTGTGGGCTGGGAGCTCCCGGGTTAAACTACCTTCAGGTCCGAATTTAGTTTAGTTTGCCCCCAGAGAGAACCAACGGCTCATCTGATCTGAACTGAACTGGACCAACGGCAGGCTGTGACGTCTGCGATATCACACACAGCCTACACACACACACACACACACACACACACACACACACACACACGCTTTCAGAGATCGTCTATTTGAGACTTGACTCACTCAGAGGTGGTTTAAGAAAAAGCTTACGTAGTCCCAATCATACAGAAAGCGAAAGTTAAGTAGACAATATTGTATCAAATAAAATATACAAATTGAAAATAATCACTCTAAATCAACCACAATGTTAATTAATTCAATCAATGTTGAAAAAGTAGGTCGACAATTTACTCATAGCAAAAAGGCTAAAAATAAATTGCCCATATAATCACAGTACAAAAATTAGGCTACTTTATGAAAAAAAAAAAAAAAACAGTTTGGTTTTTTTTGCTCCACATAACCTGAAACTTAGAGCTTTTACATCTTAACCTGTTGGGGTTTGAACAATACAAATCTATAAAACAAAAAAGGACAATAATTGAATTTTATAGCCTATTAACATATATAAAATAGCTTAGATTGATTATTTATGTATTGAAAATATAAATAATATGTAAATCAAATGGTGCAGTAGACTACAACAATTTTGCCTTTTAAAACAGTTGCAAACAAGTCAATTTAGTGCTAAATTACATGAATGATATATTCATATATATATATATATATGTATGTATATTGTTGCTTTATAAAGAGAGGCAGCTCTGATGGGAGAGCTTCCTGTGACGGTGTCTGTTATGTTTCTGGTGCGTGGATTTCGAGACAGAGTGATCACTCTTACCTCTTTTCCCTCACATCGCACTGGTTCAGTCCACAAGTGACGTCACAGAGTGTTTAAAGGGGCCTGCAGCACCCATGAACACTGGAGGAAGTGACCTTGGATAGCGGAAGTGATCATTATGGCGGAAGGTTTGAATTGTTATATGATGCTCTGCTTTTTTTTAAATTAATTAAAGGAGTTTGACTTTAGATTTGTGGACCCTGGGACTTCATAAGACTGGGTAGCATACTGAGGGGAGCGTTTGGTAGAGATATTAACCGACAGCCTCTGCACGTCTGGATATTTTTACAGTTCATTACAAACTCTGAAGGATGGCAGAGAGGGAGACAGATGGTGACAGCATCACCATGGAGTTTAGTGTGGAAGAGTGAAACTGTAGTGATGAAAGGAATGAGAGTGAGTGGGAAGAGGTGGTGAGAGGAAGAAGATCCGAGGGCAACCAGCGATAACAGTGATGCTGTGAAGTGCCGAAAGTGGAGGTTAGAGTTGGATTCTTGGGCAGGGGCAAGATGTTTTTTTAAGTGGAATATCTATTGAGGTTAAAGCTGGGTCAGAACTATAGCGCATGGAACACCTCTGCAGTGGAGTCTTGTCAGCCCTGCTTTATTTTGATAATAAATGATACATTTGTAAATGTGCAAGTGGATATGGGAAGAGTTAGTGTTTGCAGATGACAAGGCTCTGTGGAAAAGGGGGAGAAATGGGGAACATATAAAAACACATATAAGCCTATATATAAGATGGAATTCGCGTGAATGGTTGTCTGTTAGGCTCCAGCCCCCCCGCGACCCTCAAGAGGATGAAGCGGTTAGAAGATGAATGAATGAATGAATAAGATGGAATTCCTGATGTTGAAATATAGCAACCAAGTCAAAATGTTGGCATTGTACAATTCTGCAAAACACAAATGCGTTACATTTGTATGTGGAGCGGAAAACTTGTAATTTTACGTTTCAGCAACGTTGTGGTTAATGCATAGATAGGTTTAAGCACAAAAACCACTTGGTTAATAGGGAAAGATAATATTTTGGCTTTAATTACCCAGTTTTTGAGGCTTAATCCACGTTGAAAAGGCAGCAATGTCTCAGTAAAAAACAACCCCAAAAACATGTTGTGGCCCATAAGTCAAGAATTTATATGGTAATTATGACAAAATTTCACACAAACGTCCAGTAAGATATAATGATGAAGTGATGAAATTTCATACTTCACAAATCCATTCACTTTGACGTCATATTGTTATGCAAAAACGCGGTGAATGAAGTGTATAAAGCATCCATGTTTTCAGAAATATGGGCCGTGTATGTCTCCGCTGATAACCATGAATATACTTTATTACCAGATTTTTGAATGGTGTTCGGTCGTAAAGTCTCCGGCGGAAACCAACTGTGCTAAACTGACTCCAGACCAGCTAAGTGAGTTAGCTTTCACCTTACCCGGGAGCCTTGAATAATATACTGCTTTGAACAGTCACTGTATACAGACGGCTGGACAAGAAATATACTGAAGGAAAAGGAGGCATTATGGACTGAAGATGTAAGTGTATATTTTCGTCTGATACGGATTCACGGCTTTGATAGAAATATTTCAATTCTTGTTTTACCCTGATAGTAACGTTACTGCTAAGTTCACTTTTGAGACTTCGACAATAAAGTCAGCACAGTTGCGATGGGCGTTATAAACAGTGTATATACACGAACGTTAAACCACCGTTATATAAAACACTTAATGTCAACGTTTCTAATTTCTGAATGTATGTATGGCCTTTTACGATAACGTTATTGTTTGCTTTGCTTGTGTTTTGGTCGTTGTTTAGCTAGCTAGCATTAGCTAGTTAGCTAGGCTAAAGCCAAGTTGGGAAACAAACCCCCAGTCAGGCTCTCCTTACGTCAAAATAACACAAGCTCGAAACTGACAGACAAACAGCTAGGCCAAAATCACTCGACAACACACTGTCTTTTATTCTGAGTGGTTGTCAGTTCATGGTTAGCTAGCATATCAGTGTGTGTCTGAATTTCACTCCTAGCATTCGAATTAGTGATGGGAAAAACTGACAAATGCGTCACTGGTAACATAAGCTATGTGGCTTCACAGCCTGTGGTCCGTCAGCCTGTATGACCTGTTAAGGAATATCAGTTGTAGGATCATACGTGTTGATACATTTTGTTACAAAAGTTGTTTGTTTTTTTGTCTAGATGGAGTCCAGCTGCTTGATTGGTGAATTACTATCTCCTGAGTCGACGGTGACCTCACTACTTTCAAGCTCAGGTCACCTGAGGAGCAGCCTGCAGGCTTCTGAACACAACGCCACCTTTGGATATAAACACAAGGTTCACTCTGCTTTTAATGTTTCTACTGGTTTCTTCAGCAGTGATTACTGTGGAGAGGATATGCCTGTCTTTATCCTCTGTCTTGTAATGATAACTGATCCAATTTTGGCAGACAGTCATCCAGACAAAATCATGTTGCTATGTTGTAGACCAATGGAATGCAAATTGTAAATGGAAGTTCTGCACTGGGTTAGAGATAAAGAAAATGAGCATTGTAAAGATCAAAGGAATGGTACCTTTAAATTTCTGTTAATTTCTGAATGACTTCAGTGCTTCAAGTTAAAATCCCTCCAGCTGCTTTACACTGCCCTGCAGTTATGCATCTAGGATTCCTGTCTTGCTGGCTGACAAATTTTTTATGATGCTGGACTGACTAAATTAAAGTACACATGCTTATCGATTGATTGAATGCAGAACTATGACTCAGCCACAGCGGCGCTGGATGCCTACATTGCAGACTTTGAGAGAAGTCGTCAGAACAGCAAGTCGTTAACAGGAAAACTGGTTCTGCCTCAGAGTTCCCCCTCCACACCATGCAGACCCAGAGTGAGCATGCTCAGAAACAGAGATGGTAGGTCACCATATTCATCAAGTAAATAAGTTTATTTCATTACAGTGTGTATCAGGTTATCTGCATGTCAATGCCTTTATGTGTTTTTGTCTCCAAGTTCTTAGGGAGCGTTTGACAGACAGGGAGCTGGACTTCCTGAACCTCCCCGTCAGCTCTCTCCATCACCGCAGCAACCGAGACAGACTCTCAATGACGACAGACGAGCTGCTGTCTATCCCTTACGATGGCTCGATGCCCATCACTCACACCTCCGCCTTCATGCAAGGTCTGTTAACACATCACACACCTCCACCTTTATCTGAGGTCACTAAAAGTTTTACCCATACCATTGCCATCACATGAGGTCATTAAACATGCCACTCCCACCTCCGCTTTCATCAAAAATCTTACATCACCCATATCTCCGCCTATTTCAGTTCTTTGACTTGTCTCATCTGCTGATCCAGGCCTCCTGTCCCGGTCTGGAGCCTCCCAGCCCTGCCCCTTGTCCAGACCAACACACAGAACCTGGGACAGACTCAGCAGCAGTCTTCCTGCTCCCCGACCGAACCATCACCACCCTCATCCAACCAGGATGCCAAGGAGTTCCAGGTTCATGCTGTTGGCCATTATCTGTTTCATTTGGGACGTTTCTGAAAGATCTCTGTTCTGTCCTGTACAAGATCTGCATTACATTTCACATTTCATTACTTTCCCCTCCTGTCCAGGTGCAGAGAAAGACCAGAGGCAGCCATGTTGAATCCAGATGTTGATATCCCCTCAGTCAGCTGCTATAAGGTGACAATCATCAACATGTATTAGTGTTTTTGAAACTGACTCAGAGTAGGACTGTAGTGAACCTCTCTTCTCACTCCTTCTGTCTCTAGCAGTCTGCACACAGAGTGGGAAGGTCAGAGTGGGCAGAGCCATCTTCGTCCCTCCACCTCCCTCGCTGGTTCACCAGTAACAAGACCGACATGGACTGTTCAGGAATCACCAGCGTGGCGGACCTAAAGTACCCAGCCTGGATCCAATGGTGTGATATCAGCGAGCCACCACCACTCACAGAGTCAGAACTGTGGGATGACCACGGTACAACACCCCCTGCATGCCACCAATACACATTGCACATCCCTCTGTGTTACTGAACCCACTTGGCACTACAGCATTACTCTGTCATCTAATTAGCAAAAAGTATAAATATGAGAGTGCAAGAGCTTCAAAACAAAAATGGTGCACATGTTTTCAGAATGTAGTCCCCAACCCTGCGTGTTAAGAGCTACTGCCCTGCATGTTTTGTGTCTCTCCCTACTTTACTGATTATAATAATCTGCTCATTATCAAGCCCCTGAAGCTTTTCAAGGACTTGATAATGAGCAGATAATTTGAATCAGATGAGTAGAGTAGAGACCTAAAACATGCAGGGCAGTAGCTCCCCAGGAGCAGAATGTAGAAATGTAGACTAAGGGCCTGTGTCCACATTTTTTTTTTTTTTCAGCACCAGTATCCTTTTTTTTTTTTGTTTTTTCCAATTGTTCCCAAATAAGGAGCTGGAGCCGGCCGCCTGGAGAGCAAGGGGTTTTTTGTTTGTTTGTTTGTTTGTTTGTTTTCTCAGAGTGCGCCGCCTTTTCTGTGCAACTGCTTTGAGCTCTTTAAGTTGAAAATCTGAACTTTTCATAAAGGCACTGGTGATGTCACTGCTGCTTCATTTGCAGGGCTACTGTGTACTGTTAGCCTGGAAATCCAGACCCTAATCTAGAAAGATTTAGGGTCTGGCCATGAGTAATGAAAATGGCCCAACTCGAGGGGCGGCACCAAGCATGCATTTGTAAATATCACTGCACGCAACTGGATGACACTACGACCAATCAGAACAATTCACGGGGTGATGTATACGCTTAGCTACCAGCGGAGCTAACTGGTAGATTAGACTCTTGCCGTATCCGGTCGGCAAAAAAGAAAAAATGTCCTTCTTGCAAAGGAAAGATTCGAGCACCGTCTTCTGTTCCTCTTTTAGAGAAAAAGCCAAGTCTAACTCGTTCATTGTAGCGGCCAAAGCCGTTTCAAACAACTGGTGTTCATCCGTAGCCATCTTGCAGTGTTTACTGACTGATTCTGGACTTCGTCGTCGCAGCGCTGTCGTCATCTGTTTAGCTTGTCTCTGGCCCGCCTATATCAGATACACCGATGTGATTGGTGCAGCTCGGTTTCATGGGCATAGGTAATGAGCATCATTACCGATTGCCAGAGTGACTCGCTGAGCAAATTCAAATTGTGCTCTCGCGAGAACTCTGGATTTTCAGGGTAGTGGACTGTCTCAACAAAGACAGAAAAGGTCATTTTTTTGGAGCAGGCTGTCACTGGATGTTGCTGGTGGGTGCTGTGCTTTTATTACAGCTGGCTTTGTAAGCTTGAAGTTGACTGTGTAGTCAACCCTCTGTTAATGTAGTATCACATTAGCTATCTGGCTGATGTTAGTGTCAAGATATTGTTGTCGTAGAAACAAATCCCATGCGCAGCACGTCATTAAAAAAGCGCTGTGTTGAAACGCTCCCCAGCGCTCTGCCAGCGCTTTTTCGCTGACAAAAAAATGCTATGTGGACACGGGCCCTAATGAACTAACAGCATACAAAGCTAGATGTCTGTATCCTTCTTTAGTCTTTCCAAAACTGAAAATTGTAAGGAAAGAATCAAAAGTGTTTGTCTGCTTTAACATAAGCTGCGTTTGTTTGCATATCCAGCTAAGTAATTTACTAACAGTAGTAAATGGTAGAGTTGGGGGGCCGCACTAGTGTAGTGATTAGAGTACTGGGCTTCCATGCGGAAGGTCCAGGTACGAACCCTGGTGGGGTCAACATCAGCAAAGTCATGCAGTCGCAAGAGGTTCCCACTGCTGAATCAATTGGGATCAGATTAATCTGAACCAAGTCCTCAGCAAGTGCGAGTCTCGAGCCTGTTGTAGACAGGAAGCTCCAGACACAAAAGCAGATTCAGTAACTGATAGAGTTGGGCAATATGTTTAAATTTTCTAACAGCAGTCAGCCTGACAACTGGTAATTGCCGATATATTCCTGCAGGTGTGTGTGCAACACGCTTTGTTAACTCATCATAAAACACACTAAATTCAAACTTGACAGAGACAACATAAAACTTAAACATAAAACTCAAAATTGCCTTTGATCATCATTACACTGTTTCAACATTTGGTCTGGTTTGGTTGAAATAAACCCTTAATTCACAGAGTTAGATGTAAAAATATGCTGACTCTACATGTTTTTTTCCCAGCTGTTTCTCTCTGCCATACTGGACTCCTTGTGCTACTGCATTAGCTCGCTGAACAAGAGCCTGTCACTGAGTAGCCAGAGCTATGTCTGCACTTTGTTTTAGCACTGTGCCAGCTGCCTGCTGAACAGGCAGACCAATACATTAACAAAACAGAAGGAACCCCCACCCCCCCAGCCAGTCGATATAGTTGTCTAGTCGTCCCAACCCTAATAAGTGACCATTAATTCCAAGGCCAAGGAGCACATCATTAACTAACTGCATTAGTTTCTGGGAATTTTTACATGAAAGAAGTCCACTTCAAAACAAGCCCATCCACTGTGTAGTATGTTCCCATTTTATTGAAGCTGGTCCTGTGCTGTGTTCTTTGGACTGGGATAACCAAGGTATCAAGAGTAGAATGATGACATGAGTCTGGAGTTTGTGGTTCTTCAAAGCTGGTCTAAAACTCACCCAAAACTGTTTTCAGAGCAGAAATGAGAAGCTGCTTTTGTCTTTTTTTTTTGTGAAATTGAGAATTGATGAGAACTGAAAACATTTTTTTTAATGCCAGTGAAATGTGAGCAGTCACTCTGCCACAGTTATTGTAAACTGCATATGTGCTGTGCAAGAAAAGAAGCTTGACAGGCATAACAGGTAGTAAGAGGGATAGGGCTCAACAAACAGACCATTGCGAGTATAACATCATCATCATCATCATCATCAAGAAAAACAGTTCCTTTTTTTTAAGCAAATAATACTAATAACTTTCCCATTAAAAAAATATTAATGATGTGGAATATTTTTAGTATCAAACAATCATTCTGCTTTTTGTTGTTGCTCTTCCAGGTGTTCTTCCACCTGTATCTCCCAGAAGAGGAGCTCCATCCTGGGTGGCAGAGTTGGAGGATGAAGATCCCGACCAGACACCTGCAAAGGTGAGAGAACAGAATCAAAGTGTGAACTTTTCAGTTTGATCAGACGGCAGCTCATGATGTCTGATGAACTGTTTCTGACCTGAAAAAGGGTGGCAGAATTGTCCTGAGTCAAGAAAATGTGTTTAACACTTTTCTTATATAGGTGGAGGATCTAGACTCATTTATTTTTCATGATGTGTGACAAAATAATCCCTCCTCAATGTCAGCTTACTGGCTGTTACGGAGCTTTCAGCTGCATCTCACAGTCTTCATTAGTAGCGGAAGCTGGCTCAGGTGTCATCATGTGACTTAATTGTGGAACTACCTATTCCTATCACTCATGTAATAACAGGTAGTAACGTCAGTCTCCATTCACTGAAGAAGTCTGTGAGATGCGGCTAAATGCTCATAAAAAGCATTGTTTCCTTTTATAATTGTACAGACGTAGCAACAGAAACCCTCAATAGGCCAAACATAACCTGCCATCGAGCAGATTAGGTTCACAGAGTCAGTTACTGTGGTAAGTTACCACGTATTTTGAAATGGAAAACCCAGAGTTTCCCTCATCTCAGGATTAACTAACTCAGAGTTTTTTAGTAAACCTGCTTTCTAAAAAAGGGCCCTGGTGTTCTTCACCACTGTTTTGAAGAAGGAAATAACAGGTTAACAAGGGGTCTGTTTTCTTTTTTAAACGAGTGTTGTGCGGTCGATCTAATTTATAACGATGTGAAAAGTGGTTCATGTGACTTTCGAAAAGTAACTGCTGAAAGAAATTTGAAGTATTAGATTTGAGGACAGAATTTGATGTGGCGGTAGGTGCTACAATGACTGTTGTTTCAGCGCATCCCACATCCCCTGGCCCATCTGCCAGAGCAAAGTCAACCTAGGGAAAACACTTAGTAGTTAGTATGTATACATGCACAGTTAAGTAGAGCTAGAGTCATAGCTCAAATAGGCCATTTAATTGGACTACAATCCTTGTCCCAGTATACTAGCACGGGAGGGAATTGATTCATTGACTGAAGTATGTCCAGTTGCGCTACGATAGGTGGTGATATGCTCCCCTTCAGCTTGTTATGATTGGACCTGCTCTGGATGTAGATTTCACCATGGTGTTATCGGCTTCTTCCTCTATTATGCATTTAATGCTATTCAACTTCTGGGTCAAAGCCCAGGGTAAAAACTGTAGAGCAGTAGAGCCAGTTTGGGTCCAATTGACTGTATACAATTCAACTCCCAATCCCATTATCTGGGTGTGTTAGTCCGACTTTGAGAAATTTGATTTAGTACGATTTCAGTCGGACTAACATGTTTACATGTATTTTAAAAGTCCTGTTTTAGTCAGACAACCGCAATAAATCGATTTTCTCTAATGTCATGTAAACACACTGTAACGAGCTTAAAAAAAAAAAAATCCCTCCTGTGCTGCCGTCTGATGTAGCGTCGCCTGTTACCCCTGGCCACCCGTGGCCTTAAAAGATGATGTCACGCAGCGTCTCAAAAAGAGAAAGAGGCACAAGTCTACTCTGGTTGACTGAAGTATCTCGCCCGTTTAGTCCGCACCCTGCAGCAGCTCAGGCAAAAAGCTGAGGTAGCTAGTCCCTCGTATTTCCTCTGCCACTACGGACGGAACGGATAATCCATACCGGGACAGACACAACGGAAAAACGCATACTGAAACAATCATCAGCTGATCATTACCCCGGTTGTCCCTTCTCCACTACATTTATTCACGCATTCATTCATTTTTTTCTCTTTGAATACCAAGAGTGACTCTCTTCATGCCCTGAAAAGAAAAAAGACTATACTGACTGATTTGTTTAATATCACTCTTCCTTGGTTCTGAACTTTTGATTGGTGAATGGACATTGGTGTATTGACTTGTCATTGTGTGTTCTTGTGAAAATATAAATGTGAAAAAAAAGGAGAAAAATGGTGTTTGGTTGATCAATTTTATTTATTTGAGGCTGTATAAGTGTGTTATTTGTGCATCCTTTGTGTTGTTTTTTGTTCCCTTGAGTTGACTAAAAAAAAGGTAATATAAAATAAAATAGTCACTCAATAAAACTGTCACAACACTGACTGAAAAAGCATGGAAGTACCTTTAAATAGAGATTATTTTGTCACACACTACTGTTCCCAGTGTCAAGAATGACCTTGCACGCCCAGATATTTAAGTGATTATCTGTGTGTTTGTTTGTGTTTCCAGGGTGATAGCCAGCAGACTCTCAGAGATCTGAGGCTTCAGTTTGCTGAAGAGATTTCTCTACTCGCTGCAGAGAGAAACAGCTCTGACGTCATGGAAACTCTGTTCAGAGGTAGAAAGACAAATTGTTGTACATCAAATGTGTTTTATAGGCCCACAGTTATGTTTTTACTGTTTGTGTTTTTCCTCCTGTCAGACAACAGGATTGAGTCTCTGATCCAGAAGGCGGACCAGGTGTTGAACCGTCTGTCTCAGAGTTATGGAGGAGCAGACTGTCCCGCAGATCCAGGTGAGACCAGGACTCAACCAGTTGCTTACAGTTGTAAGCAACAAAGCTAATGTCTAGGACATAACAGACACAGGCAGTACCAAATGAGCACACACACTGCTCAGATAACATAAACAAATCACAAACAAGTTGTTGTAAAGGTTTGCTTGGAGTTTGTTCTCCATCTCATATCAGCTTGATGTCTGCAGCAGGACAATTTTCCAAAAAGGTGCTCGTTGCGCTACATTGTCCTGATCACTGTGAGGCAAACAAAACAATAAATACAGTTCATGTCCAAGAAGAGTAAACTGAGCAACAAGGTAACACTGGTGGCTAATTCAAACATACTCAACGCAGCTGCTTTACAGTAAAAAGCTTCCAGCTGCAGTTTATCTGAGGAAGCAAAGAGACATCATTGTGTGGCTTTCACTGTGAAGCTTGATTTATATATTTATTTATTGCATTTTCCCTTGTTTAGATGGTAAACAGTATACTACGTACAAGGAGATAATATAAGAAGAGAGAGGAGGGGTTAATGTGCAGCCAGAGTCCGTGTTCAGAGTCAAAATTTGGGTGTGGCAGTTTTTACAGACTAGAACACCTGAAGATTAATTTACACATCTGTATTAAGGGATAATTACACTGTAGCTGTGTAGCCTCACATGTATCTTACCTAAGCCTTGTTTCCACTGCACAGTATGGCACAACACAGCTCAACTTGACTTGCTTGGAACTGTTCTTTTTTTTTCTTTTTCTGTCTGTTGGCCAAAGTTGTTGCAAGTTCCTGGTACTTTATTTTGTACCACCTTGGCCGAGGTTTCAAGTGCGCTGATGCTAGAAGGTGGAGTTAAATCACTACAGACCACTTATTGTACAGAAAAAATAGACCCTAGCATGACACAGGACATCCTGCACAAACCCATTATTTTTAAATTACAACGCTACCATGAATCATGGTCACAATCTTTTTGTGCAGTCAGATTTATAAAAATGGCAGCTCAAAAAGCTAGACAAAATGATCAGTCATTCCTCTGTTGGGTTGCAGATGAAAGAATTTAGTGAGAGCTGCATGGAGCAACGTGGTCTTTGTTGCATTAAAGATGATGTCACTGCAGTTTCACGCGGAGTATGTCACAGTAATTTCATGTGGCATCGCTGAAACAAACAGCTGAAAATTCCGCATACACTGATGGGGTATGATCTGCAGTGGAAAATCAAATAGAGGAAAGGATCTGGTTCCAAAAGTGAGGCAAGTGGAGTCAAACCATGCAATGGAAGTAACGCATTAGCTGATATGCACCTCTCCAAACGCTGGGGTTGCAGCCATGGAGAGAAGATGTCGCTCCCCTTCCAGTGTCCCTCATTGGACCTTATTTCAGAAAAAAAATATGTACAGTAGTCAACGGTAAAAGACAGCTAACTTTTTTATGCCTTCACACCAGCGATAGCTATGGCCAGAGGGTTGTCCGTCCGTCCGTCCATCCGTCCGTCCATCCGTCCGTCCGTCCGTTCGTTCCATCCTTGTGAACACGATAGCTCAAGAGCACCTAAAGGGAAATTCTTTCTTTCTTCAGATTTTCTTTCTTTCTTCAAATTTGGCACAAATGGCCACTTGGACTGACCGATGAACTAATTAGTTTTTGGGAGTCAAGGGTCAAATGTCAAGGTTGCGGTTACCCTGTGTGTCTCATTTTCATGAATGCGATATCTCAAGAACAGCTCGAGGGAATTTCTTCAAATTTGGCACGAACATTCACTTGGACTCAGTGATGGACTGACTAGATGTTGGTGGTCAAAGGTCAAGGTCAGTGTGACCTTGTATCTGTGTCATTCTTGTGAATGTGACATCTCGAGAATATCTTAAGGCAGTTTCTTTAAATTAGACACAAACATCCATGTGGACTGAAGAATAAACTGATTAGAATTTTGTGGTCAAAGGTCAAGGTCATTGTGACCTCACAAAATGTGTTTTTGGCCAGAACTCAAGAACTCATATGCTAATTATGACAAACTTCACACAAATTTCTAATCGGATAAAATAATGAAGTGATGACATTTTATATCCAAAAGGTCAAAGGTCAACTTCACTGTGACATCACAGTGTTACGCAAAAACACTTTTCTGGCCATTACTCAACGTTATATCCCAAGAACAGAGAAGGAAATATTTGGTCAGATACTTAATTGGTGACTCTAAGCTTGGGTGTCCACCTTAAAACAGTGCTGACTGTATAGATCTTCTGTGCTGTCAGGGGGAGATGGATGTGAGGCATCCATGTTTTCACAGACATGGCTGTGAATAAGAAAAACTTAACTGGAGCGCGGAGGCTTACGACTGCAGGGTGGTAATTCTAGTTTCATGCCAAGACAGTCACAGATTGTCTTGTGAAACCACTCGGTAAACTTCATCTCTTGTCTTGCACGATATATGTCACAAACACCAGCTAGCTTGCTACGTAATTTAGCTGTGTTCCACAAACAAATGTGTAATTGATGGCACAGATCAAAGGGGAACAAAAAAAATTGTCTCTCCATCACCTGCCGTACCTGCCTATGGTGGTTCACCAGAAGGGGAGGGATGTCACTTCTTTATGGAGATACCACATACAGACTGGAAAAGCTATGATAGGCCAGTTTGAGCATCTTGTGTTTTCTCATACAAATTTTTGATGCTTGTAGATGTTGTTGATAGCAGGGAGCAGGTTGAAGACAGGCTCAGTCCTCATTTTCAGTCACGCTACAGCAGTGGAAAGCCATTCCCACTACAAACCTGTACATTTTCACTCAGTATTACAGTGAATGAAGGAATGTCAACTACAACTACATGACCGTGAAGCAGCTTAGAGTAGAATACATATACAGATGTGTCTGTTAGCCTTGTGTTGTGTTGTTTGATGCAGGTTTGTTTGTGTCTAAATGTGCTGGCCATTGGTTTCTGTCACAATCTGAAAGACAGTAGCAGTAAAATCTTTATCATAACACCAACACTGCATCAAAGGAGTTTATCACATACTGTGTCCACATGGTGCTGTCTTGTTCTTAATGAATATCTGTTGTTGTTGTAGTCAGTCCTACTGATCATGTTGAGGAAGCTGTCAGTCCAGTGAACACTGAGGAGCTGCTGCTCTGTTCCTCCTCACACTGTCCTCCATTCTCTAGGTAAGACTTATTGACAATCCCTTTTTTTCTTAGTTCTGTTGCACCATGAGTAAACTCACTGAATGATGTGTGATTGAACCTGCAGGGATTCAGCAGCAGTTGCAGGGGCTATCACAGAGGCTCTGACTGACAGAAGAGCTCAGGTAGGTGTTACTGTGTCCTCCTTCTCTCATCGCCTTTCACTGATCCACTGTATTAACTTTATTGTTAACTTTTATTTTGCAATATAAAAATCATAATGAAGTAAACTGAATGATTAGCAACAACTGAAGTGAACAAGGGTAAGTTAAGTGCACAGTGACCCTGCAAGATGGATAAGATGGCTTACAAGGGAAAACAATTTGCTTTTGGCTGGGTAATGTGAACACCACTCACTGACTTCACTTATGGATAAACACAAGCAAAATCCAGATTTTTAAAGTTCAGAATTTTATTGAATAATGAGTACAGGCAGGGGGTTACAGCACAGGCACATGAATGATATCGTTATCGACCAATCACAAGGATGTTAACAGGTAAGGGCGATTGATGATTGACTTGACTGACATATGGTTTCTGAAAAATAATAGAAAAATAAAGGGATGAAAGCAAAAGGCTTTCACCATAAATGTAGCCTTAATGGCACAAATGAATCACACTGACTTTAAATAATGGTCATAATACAGTATGAGGTTAGAAACAAGGTGCTAAAATGGCATTAATAGGTGACTATTGCTGGGATTAACATTTGTGAATATTAATTTACTGAAATCAATTTCTGATAACTGCTAATGTTTCAGTACACTTAGCAACATGAATAGTGACAAATGACAACACATAGTGAGGGTCCTGCATCACAGACAAATGAATGAAATAAGGAATAGTGACATGGCACACAATCCTGACAGTGTGTCAGTACAGCGCATAATAGACAAGTGAAATTCAGCAGGCAATAATCAGCCTCCTCGTTCCCAAGGGCAAACAAAACGTTAAAAGTGGACTTATATAGGCAAGCACTCATCGGATCAGTCAATATGTTTAGAGGATTAGATGAGATGGAATAACATGAATCGCAGCCCTCAGAGGCCTCCTCCTTATTCATGGCTGTATTCAGGGCATCCTGCACATCCAGGCAGTTTTTATTGAGTGCACAATGAACGGGAGCGTGCCGTGAGACAGCCACGTTCAGAGGAAACGGAGAGAATTCTTCCCAACAAGATCAACATCTCTCCATTGTGAAGTTGTTTCAAACATTGTACAACCAAGGTATCTATAAACATCTATAAAAAAAAAACGTGGTCATCATCATCATCACTATCACCATCACTATCAATCATCACATAATCATTACAAGAATAACAACCACCCAAGAGAGTAGCATCAGTACTAAGTTAGACTCTTCCATTGTCCAGCATTCAAAAGAGATTACAGTAGGGATGCAAGAGTAGATATATCTGTTACTCTCAACAGGGGGAAATCTGTGCTGAGAGCCAAAAGGCAAAAACTGAAAGTCAGAGAATAAGGAGTGGGAGCTGTCGGAAAGGATGACTTTAGCCTTCCTTCCTATCTGTTTTTGAAACAGGACAGATAAAGTACTCTGCTGAACTCCAAAGATCTTGCTACTCATTTTCATTATACTACTTAGAGCATTTTTGGTCTTGATGTTGAGATTCCCAAACCAGCAGAGATGAGAGGGGGTCAAGACAGGATAATAGGATAATAAGAGACTTACTGACATGAAACCAAGGTATTTATAGTTTTCTCCAGAGTCAACTACTTGTCCCTTGATGATGGTTTTTTGAGAGGTTGAAGGTTTATGCCTAAATTCAATACAATAATAAATTCAATGTCCTTATTTTTTTAACATTTAGTGACACCAGTCTACAAATTCATCAACTGCAGATTAATGTTTGTTTTCATCGGCATGGAGGAGACCAACTATTATGGAGTCATCAGAAATTTAAAAAAATAATCTGTTTGTTGTCATGCCAGCTGCAGCAGTTGTTGGTATAAAAAATGTAGAGGACAGGGAAAGGACACAGCCCTGGGGAGCCCCATTGGATGATGTAAACTCCCCGGACATGCATCCATTCATCCTCAGTCTCTGTGTTCTGGATGGTAAAAATTAAACTTGGTTTCACATGTGGTTCCTACGACACGTACTAGGGATGACCCAAATGCTTCCATCATTTCCATGGCAATCAATTTCCAAATCAGTACTTCAGTGCTCTGTTTTTCTATGCCATTACTCCATAAACTCAAATGGCTCATAAATTAAGAAATGGTAATTCAAAAGAATTCATTATGCATCATCAATTATTAGTTATTCTCAGACAAGGACATTTAAATTTAGTGAGAGGTCTAGTTTTGTGACTCTGACAGTTTGACGGCCAGTGACGGGCTTACAGATACAGTGGTCGGAAAAAGTCAACCATCCGGAATAGTTTCGAATCTACAAAGAAACTCAACTGCCAGATATGCCAAAGGAAACTAATCTACAACCAGCTAGGCAAATCACCTGGAATCTGTAACAGCGCAGCCATCTTGCATAGCATTCGTTTTTTTAGTTATTATGGCAAATGAGAGCCTGACCTGGGTGCTGTACACTGACTCAGCAAAGCAGAGTGTTTTACCTGAGATGCCTGAGGAAATTCTCGGTACCCCCTCAAATACTGAGGAATTTGTGTGGGACTGAACATGGGGCCCCTTACCAAACAAAAATGGGCATCTTAGGCAAAGTCTTCCCATACAGTGAGCTTCCTCATCCAAATATTATTGATAAAAAGAAAAAAACACAGGTACCTTTTATTTTATTTTATTTTATTTTTATTTTTATTTTACAAAGATGAGCATCTCTGCCTTGTTGCAGCTCATTCTATGTCTTTTCTCATCTAAGATGTGAGACTGAGCTGAACAGCCACTCACTCTCCATGGTTTTGCATGAAGCACTTAGGTTTTTCTGCCAGTGCTGGAAAAAGGAGGTGATTATATTTCCAGTATCCAGTCTCTTTTCTGGAAGGGAGCCTCTGCAAAGAAACATCTCACATCAAACATCTCATACTCCCACAAGGCCAACATTTTCTTTCACACATGTACAAGGCACCTTTTGCCCTCTTACATCATGCCAGAGTTGTGTCCAGCCAGTGAATTCTTCTCTGAATTAGCAGCTAGCACAACATTTAGCCTGCTTAAAATACATGCGAAACAACAGATAAATATCTGCCACTGCCATAGGTGAATGTTATCTTGTAGGCCTATGGCAGTCAACAAGGCAAACATCAGCTAATATAGATGCTCAGCCGATAAATCGATTCACCTCCATTAATGATCCCCTGAAAGTGCCTCCTTCTGTTTGCTGTCTCTCCCAGGCTTGGGGATCTGGCCTCCATGGAGACAGCACCTTTAAGCAGCCTGGTCCCGTGGAGGCTCTGAAACAGATGCTGTTCAGACTGCAGGCAGTGGAGGCAGAGCTTCAGCGACAACCGCAGGCATCAGCAGCTCCAACACTCACTGACAGGCTGCAGACAGTTGAGGTCAAACAAGTATGAACCAGCACCAGCACCAGTCTGACCAGAAGTGTGCTCATTAAGGCAGCATGTTTGGGAACAAGTGTTACAGGAAAAATATAGCTTGTGTTTGAGATTAAACAAACACTAAATAGGGTTTATTCATTTATTCATCATTCACATAGAGCACCTGAACAAATATCAGGGCTCCACTGTCAACATTCAGCTGCTTTTTGAGCAACAAACCTAACTCTGTATTGTTACATGCTTTGTTACATATATAGAATGTTAATAAGTCTGTGTTTGCAGCAGAGGCCTGAAGGTAAAGCAAAGCTGGAGAGTTTTCCAGGTGGACCGTCACTACAGAGGTAACTGACACTGAACACATCACATACCCGATTTGTCACATCAGCATCAACATTAGAGTTACTGTGTTGTTGTCACTTATCCCGTCAAATAAATCTCAAAATCTTTGTAATGGACTTGCACCAAATGTGTACAGCCTCAGCTGTACTTTGCTATGTTTCAGCTGCACTGCTAAAGTAAGATGATGAACAAGTTAAACATTATTCAGACTAAACATCAGCCTTCTAGCATTGTTGTGAGCATATTATTATGTTGATGTTTAGCTCGAAGCACTGTCCTGCCTAAGTATAACCTTAGAGAGCTGCTAGCATGGCTGTAAAGTTAAGAATATTGTTTTTGACGAATATTTCCATTCTCAGAGCTCTGCATCACCTGAGCCGTCTGAAGGTTTTGGTGGAAGAACCCAGAGAGAAACGCACAGAGGAAAAAGAAGAGAAAGGCGCAGAGGAGAAGGATGAAGATGAAGGACGGTATTCCTCTTCTTCTGCTGACGGGCTCATCTGCGCTCAGCAGAAACCCTCCTGACGCTAAAGGCTTGTTTACAAGAGCAAAGAGACTTCCTGTCAGTGTTCTCACTGTCATCTAGTTAGTGTTTCCTGTCACGTCCAGCAGCAAAAGGAAGCAGCAAATGATTCTGGATGAAGTCTGCTCTGGAATTTTATTTTAGGTGAAAAAATGCAATTCATGTAAACAATAACAGTGCAGAGGCCAAACCAGACTCATGAGGAAATTCAGGAAATGTGTGTTGAAGTTATGTGAAGTGTTAACAGTGAAGGACGCTGTGAAACTTTGAGCGCAGTTTTTAACCACCATAACAGAGATGGAAAATAACCATTGTCCATGAAAGGAACAGTCTAGAACAGAGTCAAATGAGGATGGTTTCAATATTTCTTTTTTACATTTTTTTTTTTAAAAGATGTAACTTGTAAATCAGACAGCTTAAAAGTTTTGAGGTTGGATATTTTTTGTATTTAACGGAGCGAGGCCCCTGCTTCCAGTCGTGGTGCTAATGCCCAGAACCTATTTCTGCATTGTACACAGAGCTGAAACTGTTACCCATCTTTTCATCTAGCTCTGTAGAAGTCACAAAAATGAGAGGCTTTATCTTAATGTCACAGTGTTGCTCTTTAAATGCCAAATGAGAATGGAGCTCTGCAAAGTTTCATCAGGCTCCCTCTGAGAGAAGAAATGACCAGAAAGACAAAATGTCAGCATCTTACTGCATACTTACTGCACTCATACTGCAAGCACCTGTTCAGCTGCTGAGGAAGTGAAAGTGTCCAATTGACAAGTGAATGTGCCAATATGAAAGGGTTATAAAATGTCTAATTGTTTGTTACTGTACTGAAAGGCTAACAGCAAGACTCTGGACATGGCAGGGTCACAATGCTAGTTGGACAGCTTTAATATTCATTAGCATGTTAGCAAAGTACTAATTCTAAGCATGTTGAATGTGTTAGCATATTAACCTGCTTATTTTTTTTGTTACAATAACATGTAACTTGCTAAATGTTAGCATGTTAACATCCAATGCCGTTTATGATGACATGCTAACTTGAGCATGTCAAAATATAATGTTAACATGTCATCTGTAAGTGAAGCCCCATTACCAAGTTAACATTTGCATTTGAACATACCAGCATTAGCATATTATAATGCTTAATATTACATGTTCATGTTAGCATGTTACCCATGAATCACAGTAAATGTTACATGTTGTTAAATGTCATACAAACTTTAGCATGTTAGCATGTCATAATGCTAAATAATACATGCTGAAATGTAGCATATTATGCCGCTAAAAACTAGAATGTTACATAAGAATTTTTAAAAAATGAGTGTCCAGCGTACTCACAATGAAAGTCCATGGCTTCTTTGGCCACTGTACAGAGGATAATGCTGCGTTCACATTGTACAGGATTTACCACTTTCTGGGATTAATGGGTATAGTGCTGAATTGAATGTACACTGTATTTTTATTCATGGTTTTTTCACCATCCAATTATGTGAATATTCACAGGCCGTAGACATGGGAGTCTTTCCCATGTCTACCATCCATCAGATATGATCTGAACACAACACAAACACTCTGTCCTCTGGACAAACCTCAACTAGTCGAGTATTGTATTTACTGGTGTGTTAAGATTATTGCAGCCTCACACTGTTGTGCCTACAGACTCTTAGCTTTGTTTCGACTTTATGAAATACTCAGTATGATTTGGAGAGGAAACAGAAAATTAGATTATTGATCTAGCAGTATTTTTATTCACATTTTTGTCTTTCAGGTGACGAAGACAGACTATCAGGTTTTTCTCTTCTGCCTTAAAGTCGAAACCACTTAAGTGCCATGTCAGCATTTGGGCAGACAGATGACCTAAACATGAGCAGATATTTATTTTGTACCAGATGTGTGTTAATGGTTAACACAAAGTGTTTTTATTTCCATGTAGCAGCCTTCTCTCCGGTTGCTCTGAGATGATTTGTCTTTTAACAGTTCACAATAAAGCATATCTTGCTTTATACCTTCATGGTGTCAGCTCATTTTTAGATTTATTTGTTTTTTCCTTGAAGTGTGGTGAAAGTTAGTGGGAGGCCAAAGAGGACATTCATCTCCTGTGACTGGTTTCCATGAAGTTAGGAGCCTTGTGAAGGACAGTTTTTAGACAAAATATAAGCAGCTGGAGCCGAAATATCCTGGCTGTTAGTTCCTGTATGAGTCATGCTCTAAAAACACTGGATTGTACATTTTTTAATTTCCCTCCATAGCATTGTTTTGTTAGACACTCCCTCCTTCATAAGAAAGTACTCCTAGTTTGTAATGCGGTATTTTAATTATTAATTTGATGTCTTCCAGATAACCCTAATGACATCAAGGTTATGTTTATTTTCTTGACAAAGCTCCTCAAGGAGTACTAACCATGATCAGCAAACTGAACTTCAGGCGTGAAGTCTGTGGACTGCCCTTTAAGTGTCCATAACCACATATTTTTATAATGTATGAAAAGTGAAGGCTCTGTCTCTTGTGACAGTAGTACACATCAGCAGAGATTTGGACTCATGTCACAAATTTGACCATTTTAGCCTCAATTTGAGAAAAACAAATGAGACTCCATTGGACTTTAACACCAATAACTCGATTTCATTTGGACTTGAGCCTTTTGGCTTGAAAATATTTGAGACTTTCCCCCTATGCTCAAAGATTAAAAAGTCAGTTATTTAAAAAGTGTGCCACGAATCAGTACATTTTCTACTAACCTTAACACTTTTCATTTCCAGCAAATTGACACCAAGATAATCCACTTTGTTTAAACCAATCTGACAGCATCCAAGAAAGCTGCAAGAGAGAACTGTGAAGAACTGTCGTTACGTTACTGAGTGCCAGTTGGAAAAAATGACACCAAAGATAACTTTGTTGGTGTGCAAAAACTACATAGTAGTCAACAAAAACTGAATCGCAGTATGAAATATACAGACATTGACAGAACAACTTCCAACAAAGTTGTTTGAACAAATACAGTTCGGTTTAGGACTAGATGTTACAATCCCTTGATGCACATACAGTACTTGAGACTGTAAGTGGGAGTGAAAGTGCTGTCAGGGGTCCGAGTTGGAGCCAAAGGGTTAGATGGATAGAAAAGTAAGAAAAGAGCATAGGGAAGGCAGTGCCAAGAAGAGATGTCTGTGAACAGAATTCTCCCCTGTTGTCTCTGTGGCCATTTATTCTACCTCCCCCTACTTCCTCACTTTGATGAGGGAAGAGAGAGAGGAAACTAACAGGAGAAAAAAAGTGCTTAACTTTAACTGAGATGGAGTTTAACTGGTCAATTGTTGCTACACATACTTGCCATTGTGAGTGATAGTTGGAGTCATGCTGGGGGAAGGGGTGGGGGTTTCACTGGTGTTTTGATGATAGGCCCACAACACCCCAGAGGGCTCGTTATTCTGCTTTTATTCCCTTGAACTCTGATTTGTTAGTGGTATTTCAGGGCCCAAGTGGTGTCTCTCCTAATTAATAGCCACTGGCTTGCCTGTTCAGCTGCACCAGAGAGGGCTTTGATGGCCTGACGCTGGGCTTGGCCTCGAATTCCCATGTCTTTATGCAGCCTGGTAGTTGCCTTGCCTACCGAGCCTCTGTAGCCTACTTTAACTGGGCAAACCTTTGCTTTTCAGCCGCGTTGCTCAGTGTCAGCTACAGGCTCAGCGTAGTTAAGGCTCTCGTGCTCGTAGGCTTCCTCCACAGCATCCTCCCAGGGCACAGTTACCTCAATGATGTAGCCGAGGTGCAGAGAGGAGAAACAAATTTTGAAAAGCATTCATGATTTTTCTAGACTTAATATATTATTACTCTGTTGTTAAAATGGTATTAAATGAAAGGTGTTCAAGGTAAATGTTCTTTGAGAAAATGTTTATTTCCCAGAGTAAGCCATCAATAAAGAATCATGTTGGTATAGATTCTAAAACTCTAAAAGGTGTTGTATCTGTACTAGTGTCAACAATATGTGTGAGGGAACTTCATGATTGCCACAAGGAAGCAACATTTTAAAATGTGATCATCAGCTGGTTTCACTTCAGTTTTTCATTTTCTTTCAGTCATGCCCAGACATTAATCATCCCATCACTCCCTGCTGACATCACAGTCTCTCCTTTGTGGTCGAACCTCACACTCTGCACCCCATCACTGTGTCCCTCCAGGCTGCTCACCACACCAGAATCCACCTCCACCACTCTGACCAGACTGTCAGAGCTAGCGGCAGCCAGCGTCTTCCCTGACGGACTGAACGCCACCTGGTTAGCAGCCAGTGGCCCAGTATCTACTGTGGCCAGTGCCAACGCAGGATTCCTTTTGTCCCACAGGTTGATGTTGCCACGGGAGTCACAGGAGGCCAGGATGCTGCTTGCCGAGCTGAAAGTGGCATGGTTGCAGGGATGCTGGTGTCCATGGAAGGTTGTGGTGCAGACACCCAGTCTGGCATCCCACATGGCAAGGGTTTTGTCAGCGGAGCAGGTGAGGAGGAGGTTGGACAGGGGCAGGAAGCAGACGCTGTTGACAGAGGCAGTGTGGCGACGCAGTGTGAGGCGGCAGCGCTGGCTGTTCAGGTCCCACAGCTTGGCAGTTCTGTCAGCAGAGCAGGAAGCCAGGAAATGACCACAGGAGTGGAAGGAGCAGCCCCAGGTGGGCTGGGTGTGACCAGGCAGCGTCAACACACAGCAGCCACGGGAGAAATCCCAGAGCCGCACCTGAAGGAGGAACGATTAGAGAGTTAAGCATAAAACAAGAAGATCATGGAAACAGAAAAAAACACTAATATTATGTTGGTTTTACATAAACCTGTCGCCCAGCTGTTCACTGTTGCAGTAGTATATTGAGAGTTTTAGTGTGATGAAGATGAACTCACTGTAGAGTCTCCACTAGTTGTTGCCAGTTTTGCTCCGTCAGGGTGAAAGCTGCAGCCCGACAGCCAATCAGAGTGACCCTCGCCTGTCAGTACCATCTGACCAACCTGGCAACATACATTACACAACATTACATCTTAGTACATCGGCCAGTCAGAGCGAGCCTCAACCATCAACAGTATTATGTGATTTAGTTGACTCCTGTTTCTAATGACACTGCAGCCTGAGGCATTATGTGTACGGGTTGTACGTCCATCCCTCTCTTGAATGTCATATCTCAGGAATGCCTTGTTGGAATTTCTTCAAATTAAGCAAAAATGTCCACTTTGACTCAACAATGAACAGATTAGACTTTGGTGGTAATAGGTCGAAGGTCAAGGTAACTGTGACCTTGCGGCCTTCTAATTCTTGTGAACAGGATATCCCAAGAACACCTTGGGGGAAATTCTTCAAATTTGGCACAAATGTCCACTAGGACTCAACGATGAACTGATTCGAATTTTGTGGTCAAAGGTTACTGTGACTTTGCGCCGGCCCATTCTCTTGCACATGATATCTCCCAAGTGCCTTTAGGGAATTTCTTTTCTTTAAATTAGGTGCAAATGTCCACTTGGACTCAGCAATAAACTGCTTTAATTTTGGTGGTCAACGGTCAAGGTTACTGTCACTTTGCAGCCATCTCATTCTCGTGAAGCCATATATCTCAATAACACCTTCAGGGCACAAACGTCAACTGATTAGAATTTTGTGGTCAAAGTCAAGGTCACTGTGACCTTGTGTCCGTTTCATCCTCGTGAATGCAGGATCTCAAGACTGCATTGAGATTTTCCTCAAATTTGGCACAAATCTGAACCATGACAAAGGTCAAGGTCACTGTGACCTCACAAAGTATGTTTTTGGCCACAGAATAAAACAGAATAAAATGATGAAGAGATGACATTTTATGTCCAAAAGGTCAAAAGTCAAAATCACTGTGACATCACAATGTTCTGCAAGAGCACTTTCCTGGCCATTACTCAACGTCATATCTCAAGAACAGGAGGGGAGACATTCGGTCATATACTGAAGTGGTGACACTCATCTTGGGTGTCCACCTTGAAACTGTGCTGATGGTGTAGATCTTCTGTGCTGCCAGAGGGAAGATGAATGTGAAGCATCCATGTTTTCACAGACAGGGATGTATCTTGTAAGTGTAATTTGACTGGATCATAGAGGTATACAACCTAGCTCTAATTTTATAACATTCAGTTTTCTCTTGCGTCTCATCTTATCGCAATCCATTACATCTTTTATGTAATCTCATCTCATCTAACGGTTTACATAATCTGATTTTATCTTGTGCCATCTCATCTCATATGCCAATGTCATCTCATATGTCATTCCATCACATCTTATATTTAATTTCATCTCATCTCATCTATCATTCACTTTAATCTCATGTATTGTCCCATCTCATATGTTAACACATCTAATCATGTGTAATCTTATCTCATCTCATATCCCATTTTATCTCATATGATATCTCATCTCATGTCATCCCATGTCCTTGCATCTCCTATATGATTCTGTCTCATTTTATCTGATCTCATCTCATCTCATCTCATCTCATCTCATCTCTTACAGATTTGAATGCATGAATGCCTTTTCCTCACCTTCTCTCCATTGGCCTGCAGCACCCACAGCCTCCAGCTGCAGTCATCACTGGCAGTAGCGAGGATCAGCTTTTGTGGATGGAGGTCAATGCAGCTGATGGGAAGCTTGTGGGCTCTGATGGAGTAGGACAGGCTGAAGGCACTTGGTCTCTTCCATTTTTGAAATTTCACCTGATCCAGGTTCACCAGGCTACTGTAGACAGGAAACTCTGTGTCCTTGGGATGTCTGCTTATGGTGCTTTTAGCTGATAATGTGTCAGTGCTGTGGCTCCTTTTCATGCTTTGGTCTTTCATTTTTTGGGATATTTCCTGATTCTGTCTCGGGTTTATAATGTTTTGAACTCGGTCCTTTTCTAAACTGATTAACATTTTCTGCCTCAGAGCTGCTTGATACTTGTCCTCCAGCTGCCTTAGTGTTGGCTTGTAGGACTCAAGGTGTTTCTTCAGTTGTTTGACGTCCTCAATCAGCCTGTTTTTGTCCTCAGCGACTCGTTGGTACTGTAGCCGGTGGAAATCCCTCTCCCTCTGCATCCTCACCAGGCTGTCCCCCAACACCAGCACATCCTGCCTGAGCAGGTCTGTGTCTCTGCGGGCTATCTCCAGCTCACTCTGGAGGAGCTTTCTATGTGTTAGAGCATCAGGAATGAACAAGACGCCCATCGACCCCATCCTCAGAGTATGTGTCAGGAATTTCTGCGCTGAGCTGTACCACTCTGCCTCAAAGTTGTTGAGAGTCTGTCTCAGGCCGACCCTCTGGAGGAAGTTTCTCAGGAAGTCATCCACTGCCTCTGGGATTTTGGGAATGATTTGCTGTCTGGATGGTCCAGGTTTTCTTCTGGAAGCAGTGGAGGAGGCAGCCTCCCTTACTGCCTCTTCAAAGTCCTCCTCAACACTCCTCTTCTCCTCCTCCTCCTCTGAGGAAACCTCCTTGTTCTCCTCCTCTGCTCTTTCTTTTCCTCTTGCTGACATGTTCTCTGCCCTGTCTCTGAGCTTTTTGTTTACCTGTTGCCCTGGTAACTGTGCACAGAGCAGTTGACTTCTGTGTCAGTTAGGTTACCCTGTTACCATAGCAACTCTACGACACCTGTGCTCTGTTTTATATTTTCTGATATGAAATCAGTTTTGTAAATATTTTTTCATACATATATACAGTATATTAAAATATATCTACTTTTTGTTTAATATGTCATTGTTTTGCGCTCTGTTAATTGCAAGTATGTATGTTTTAATTTTTATGTTTTCATCATGCAGTAGTTTTTCTGTCATGGGATTTTCATGCATGTTTCACTTTTTTTTATAAAATTTCTGATTGTATAAGTTTTTTTTATTTTATATTATTTCATTTTTGTAGAGCACCACGTAGCATAATAACTAGAAATTAGATTGGTCTGTTGACACTGTTTTAATTTTTTGTTATTTATTTGTTTATTTAAGTTAGAACCCATAACTAACAGTAATGTTGAACATCGCACTTCCATATTACAGCTCTAAACCATTCAAATGTTTAACATTAGGTCAACAAGGACAAATGAATAATATCAATAATTTATAAAAAGCATATGAAATGAATAGTCTGTGCCTAAGGTATTACAGGCATTCAATAAACATGAACAGTTTTTTTTTTTTTAATAAGTTGGAGTATTCTGCTAAAATTCTTGATTTTTATGTGTCTGGGTTATTAGGCTATTATTCATTCTGTTGTAGCGCTCTATTCATGTATGAGGAATCTGTAAGATTCCTGTTTGAGGAATATAGCATCTCTGCCCAGTCAACATTTGTTGACCCACACATACATTATAATTACTGCCTTGTTTTTTAATAATGTAATGACAACATTTCATCGAGTCAATGGTCTTTTTGTTTTTGACTGGGTTATTTAGAAAGACTTGACATGTAAAAAGGTTAATCATAGGAATTACTTTAGAAAAACGCCATTGTGAATAAACAAATTCCCTGTCATCATAACATTTGCAATATGTTTAATTTCCTAGTCATTCCATTTATAGTGTGACACGTTGGCCGCGTGAGGGCGCTCCGGGTTCACCACGAGCTGTCTGCGTCACATGAACTCGTCACATGACTGATGAGGATAAGCACAACAGGAAGAGAGTTTTCTCTTTGTTGCTGTAGTAAATATTTCACATCTTATTACATTCAGAATATGACAGAGAAGCAGGGCTGAGCTCCAGGTGTGACTTGGATCCAGATAACGCTGATTCCGTTTATGCGGAGTGAAGGTTTTGTTCACAGCGGTACGTGTTGCCGTCTTGCACGAAGAAACCGAACTCCAATACAAATCTGCCCCATTGAAGATAATCTTGATTATCGGCCGAGGTACGTAAATATTAAGACACGACAAGGCATTTTTGTATAAAAAGCGATTCACATGTTGTTTCGGCATATGTGTTACCTTTCAAATATTATTTAAATTCGCAGAATACAAAAAAATCTGACTTAATTTTTCAATATGGCGGCACACATCAGTGTAGAAAGTAGGAGCTAACTGGAGCTTCTGGGCCACTTCAAGTTTTCAGATTTCTTGAATGTATCTTATTTAGTATAAGGAATCAAAACTAACCTACTCACTACAGAAAAAAACCGTTACATTCAGATTCAGACAGCCAACATTTTATTTGATGCTTTACACTCTTAACAAAGTTACAGCAGTTTAGTGCAAAGTCAGAACTTAAACGTATTGTAGTAATGTGTCAAGCTAATGCTTCTCTATCTCAGCAGGAGGCGTGCTTATGCAGAATATGAACTTTAGGGTCGAACCCCAAGTGTGTGGGGATATTCAACAGGGCTTAAATCACTAAACTTAATCATTTTAGCAGTATATATTACTAATAAACTTGATCAATAGATGAAGCTTTGTAAGGTCGTTAGGCTGCTTAAGACTAGCTGGACTGGTAATGTTATTGTGATATTAATAGCTCAATATAGCTAACATGATGCCATTTACGTTAGGTTTCTGGTATTTGTTGTTTATATTTTCAATGTAATTTTGACTAATGAACAATGGTGAACTGATCTCATGATTTGTTCTGTTAGTAATGATAATGTTTCAGATGTATTATTTCCATTTGATATTTTGTAGGGATGCACAATATTATTGGCATGTCATTGGTGTCGGCTGATATTTGCTTTAAAATGAACTGATCAGATTTGGCCAACATACTTTTTCTTATTTTGCACAATGAATGAATATTACATATATTGAAAAGTGTTGTGTTTCATGTCTCAATCTGCTGGTCGGCAATCACGAGAAGAGTATGCATGCATAATATGAAGTTAATTCCACTACAGAAGAGACTTGATGATCACTAAAGTTAGGTAGGGAAAAAGTGGATATATGGATATCGGTTATTGGTCAAATGAGTTGTTATATATCAGCATATTGGCAAAAAAAATCCAATTGTGTGCAAACTTAATATTTAGGACAATATTTACAACAGATAGCCTATTTTACAAAAGACAAGGCATCCACAGTGCAAGTGGGCGACACATTTCTTACTCAGATATATAGTGTCATTAGTTTTATCCAAATGCAGATATGCAAGCATCATTGTTCGCAGTGAAGAAGATCCAATTCTCTGCCCCTTCCTCTGCCCATCAATTGTTTTGATCTAGGAGGTTCAGTTTGATACCAGCTAGGCTGAAAATTAGAACCAAACACCAGCCCAAAGGCTGGTGAAATATGCGAGTGGCTGCTAGATTTGCTTCACTCACCAGCCAAAAAACTTTGGTAATCTACTGTGTGGCTGGTAGATTTTGGAGTCCACCAGCAACAATGGCAGATGGACAAAACATTCCCACCCTTGTTGTCGCCTTTTTGCAGACCAGTCATATTTTACAGAGATGCAGTTAGCTTCTACTGTATGCACTGATCTTACACACAGGATCTGGACTGACACTATCATTGACCTTGTTGAGTGGACTGGGTAGCTGTCATGTTAATTTGCATTTATATAATTCCAATAACTTCCATGAAGTGAAGTTTATAGAAATTTAGGGGAGAGAGCTTTCATTTGGG
Source organism: Epinephelus fuscoguttatus (assembly GCF_011397635.1). NCBI lineage: Eukaryota > Metazoa > Chordata > Actinopteri > Perciformes > Serranidae > Epinephelus > Epinephelus fuscoguttatus. The sequence continues at coordinate 6,436,884 of NC_064769.1, read as the reverse complement.
TATTCTTTCTGAGCTGATGTATCTGCATCAGTATCAGGATAGAAAAAGCTGAATTGGAGCATCCTTAACTTTTTTTTGCTATTATAAGTACAAGGTTAGAGGGTGGGGCAATATATCAATATTATATTACTATCGTTACATGTGACTAGATATAGTCTGAGACTTTGAATAATATCAGATTGGACTTTATACTTATAGCAGGAAAACTGTGTTGTGTAACTGTATTGTACACTGTATTACATTGTACCTCACAGGGTCAGAGGTCACCATGGGGTCAGCAGTAGAGAGGACAGATGAACATGTGAGAGAGTATCTGATCTACCGCGGTTTCACCAACACTCTGAAACACCTGGACAGTGAGATCAAAGCTGACAAGGAGAAAGGCTTCAGGGTAGGACTGATGGGAATATAATTTTTTTTTTCTCAAGGATTTGTGTAATGGTATGGACTCTTTTCAGAAGAATGCTTTTTTGGTTTGTCTTAAATCTAAACATGTTGTGCCTGCAGGTGGATAAGATCATCGATCAGCTGCAGCAGTTTGTCCAGAGCTTCGACCTGTTTGGTTTGAAGGAGTACTGGCTTTACCTGGACAGACGTCTGTTCTGCAGACTGGAGGACGTTTACAGATCAACAGTAAACAAACTGAGAACCAGCCTGTACAGATACTATGTCATCAACACCATCCAGGTAATATCCTGCAGAGAGATCACTAGACTGTACCAGTGGTTGCAAATCTCCCTTTGACAACCATGCCTTGTCCTGTGTTACTTTTAGAAAGGAAACCTGGAGAAGACTCAAGAGTTTTTCCAGAAGCAGGCGTTGGAGCTGCAGAGTCAGATTGAGTGGCGTGATTGGTTCATTCTGCCATTTATCCCCACACCCGAGCAGAACCCAGCCTTCTCTCCATACTTCTCTCGACAGTGGGCCGACACCTTCCTGGTTTCACTGCACAACTTCCTGTCAGTCCTCTTCCAGTGTATGCATATCCTTCAACAGAATCCACAGCTGTGATGTTACAAGTTTGCATTGTGATGTCCAGTTTATGGCTACGTTAGATTTAACAGTGAAGACATTGTAACAAATGTCTGAAACTCTAAAGGGCACCACAATGATTCACTGTGTCTGAGTGTCATTTAAACTCTGGATTTGTTGATTTCTGTTCCTTAACTGGTTCTCACCCCAGCCGGTCCTGTTGAGTTTTGATGCTGAAGTCCAGAAGATGACGGGCCTGACAGAAGAGAACGAACAGCTCCGCCAACTGGTCAGCATAAAATAAGAATATATATTGCATTCATTCATTCATTTTCTGTCTAAATAGTCTTCCACACAGCCCAACAGCCCACTGTGTTGCACTGCCATGTTTCTACAGTAGCTCAGAATGGACAAACCAGAGAGGACCTTTCACGTTTTGTACATTACCTTGGGGCCACCGTAGGTTCTCTACATGCTTGTTGCAATTGGTAACCTCACTGCTAGATGCCACTAAATCCTACATACTGGTACCTTAAGCAGTTCTTTGAAGTGGTTGGAAGTTCCATCAGTTTATAAAAAGGTCCAGTGAGATTTCAATATTGTTTAGTGTCAAATTCAAAGTTTTATGTGCATCATTGTGACATTGAAATATTCCCAGATTAGCTTTAAAGGTCAGTTTTAAAATGTCCATGGTGTATCTCGTTTAGTAAATAAAGTATCATCATATAGTTTTAAAACATAACATCATTTAGTTAAAACTCCCATTTTGTTAAAAAAGGCCCACTCTTTATTCCATCAACTGGTTGAAACAGACTCCCATCATTTATTTAAAATGTACCATCATTTGAAAAAGTTCCATAATTTAGTGAGAAGGTTCTGTCTCCATTTCTAGAATATCCCACTGGTTATAACACATATCATGAGATTAAAAAAAAAAAAAAGACCAATTCCGCCTCCCCACCAGGTTTACATTTAAATAGCTCATGACTTATAAACAATCAATTTTTCAAATGTCCCAACATTTGATCATTATTCAAATTTAATTAAGGTATAGCTTTTTTTCTATGGCTAATGTCATTTGAAGCCAGAGTCTGTGCAGTAGTGATCAACAAGTGGAGCCACAGTAACGAGTTCCACCTGTCCCAACCAATTGCGAGCAGCACCATTGATTGCGAGTACACTGACAGCACACACACTTCAATCATGACCCCCTTTTTATAGCAGTCAGTAACTAATTAAAACCAAACACTTGACTGCATCAACATCAGTGTGGAAAGAACTACCCAAAATGACAGAAACCATCTTTGGGAACATCTATTTGATGTGTACTTTTAATTTCTTGTTTGGCCGATGTTCCATCCACTAACATGGAAGGGGGTTTCACTATGAGGAGCTGTTAAGCTGCCCATCTTTATATACAGTCAATGATCTATATCATGACACACGTTTGTATATGTTAATAGTAAAATGCAATGCACGTGTGGAGAATTTTTTGTGGCCTTTTTGGATTATCTGTACATATAAATACGCTTTTGTATGACATTTTAAGGTTCTTCCTCTTTTTGCTTAGAACTGTGTTTTCTGTGCCCATAGGTGTGTTTATATGGGTGGGGTAATAATTTTCAAACATTTTGACCTGACGGAGATCTGACTCAGATCAAACTGTTGTCTATTTGAATACGTTTTGTAGCTGGGAATCAGTGTGCAAGGATTGTTTTCTTTTATTGATGCAACATTTGTTGTTGTGAGGTGGTAGTGGGCTATCATTTTTTTTGTTCTGACCTGTTTGTCTCGTCTCATCTCATCTCGTCCAGCTGTTTGCCCTGCAGACTGAGAGTCGGGACCAGAGAGAAGGAGACGAGATGGTCCACCACAAGCTGCCGGTGTACGTCCAGAACATGGACCGTCTGGGAGACACTGAGCTGTGAGACACTAACATCACTGTCTTTACTGATGACTGACTACAACTAAGATGGCTGCCATTCTGTCAGCGTTTTTAATGTTCATTGTGCTGATTGAAGAGAAAGTCAACAACATAATGATTTTAGCCAAAGTTTTTTATAAAGTCAGGAGTTGATCCGTTTTTAACATGGCTGACCCCGAGAGAGAACTTGGTATTTGATCCAAAAGATTTTGCAGGATGTAGCAGTGAATGCTTCAGCAAAGTCCATGGCTGTCTTAACCTGTGAGTGCACGTTCATATTTAATATGATAACGTGGGTGCACCTTTGTAAGATTTAAAAGTTGGACTGAGTGGCAAAGTATGGGCTAGTTTAATTTCTACAGCTCGGAAAATTAGGCAAAATAGACTGAGAAGTACACACATTTAATATGAGATCAGTTTATTTGATGCACGTCCAGTATGAAATCATACAGAATATACTGATCATGATTTCCTGTAATTTGTATATTTGTCTCACACCTGTGTACATGGGAATTGATTGTCTGCTCTGTAACCCATCTGGGCATCTATTAATGCAGCATACTGCATTTATGTCAGAATCCAGACCGTCCGTCTGAGTCGATTTTTGTTGTTTGACATCATTTATTTAATTTAGATGTCAGTATATTTTTAGCACTATTTAGTTGTAGATATTTTCCAGTATACCGTTGAGATGGCCAATTTGAGAATTTATCAGCATCCAGGTAGAAGTCATTTGAAAATCTGCAGGGAAGTCTAACATTAGTCGTGATTGCAGCCGTGCCAACAACACAAGGAGCAAAAATAGAAGTATATCTTCGTAAGTCGATGATCACAAAAAAAAAAAACACAAAATCATCTCAGATTGAAGTTATAGTTAGGTGTGAGGTCTTCTGTAGGTTTTATTTTGGGGTTTGGCAAAAGATTAGGTTATTAAACAACTTATAGGTTATGGGTTTTGCTAGCTTGTCCAAAAGGCGCCAATAAACGTGCATCAGGCGCACAACACTCTGTATGATGCAGGACATAAAGCACCGCCCAAACTAAAATACCTAATTTTTAGTGAGTCCCGAACCCCAAAAGGTTCAAAGGTTCAATACTCCTTTGGTGCCCCCAGATGGCTGCCATGCTTTAAATGAATATTCTTATTCTGATGTATCTGTGGATCGAAATTGTTTAAAGATACTAGATCAACAGATAGAAACTAAGTCCTGCTTTTATATCCGTTTAAGCACCTAAAGGAATGTGTTGTTACAGATGACAGCCATCTTATATCTTCTCTCTAAAAGGTCTTTCCATTCATCGCAATTTTGTGTTTTTCACCCTGATGGCTTTGTTTTTGTTTTATTTTGAACCACCAAAAACACAGGACAGACACTTGAAATGTTTCTGATGTTAGGCCTGCTAGCTCCTTGTTCAGTTTTACCTCAGTGCAATGACTGACTGCATTTGTTTTACTGGTGTTTTATTTTTAAAGTTTTACTGTGAAGTCTAATATGTCAATTGTGAAGAAAAGAACCCTTTGCTGAATTTTAGAACATATCATGGCCGACCACCTGCTAAATTAAGGGCGCTAAAGTTCTTTGCTAATGCTACTGAGAAGTTAAAAGTATGATTTGAGTTCTGAGATTTATCTCTGGTTTTTGAGGATTAAGTAGAAATATGTAGACTTAAGTCTGAAATTCAGAGTCAGAGACTAAAATCTTTTAAAAATAAAAAAAATTACACTGAATTTTCACAATCTTTAAATTAGGATAATTTCTAATGTTTTGGTGTTATTCATCTTCCGTGCCAACAGCTGTTTTATGAGAAGAAAATTAGATGAGGAGGAAGAAATGTGAGGGAGTTTTAATTCTTCCAGGCAAGTTGTAACAGGCTGTCATACATACATCTTCATCCCAGAGTCACTTTTATAAGAATTTTGAGGCACTTTATAGCAGAAAAAACTGCAGAATTATTTTCTGTTTATTCATCTAAAATATATATTTAAAAACCTTTTAACTAACTTATTGTTTATGATACAGTATTTATGCTGTTTTACACTGTGTGCTGTGATGCAGTTGATGTTGCCAAATAAACAATTCACCTGATGAATTGTTGTTTCTTGTCAGTACGATCCATTTTTTTAAATTTTCACATAGCAGTTTCACACGCTGACAGAGGACTGTTGACTGAGCTGACAGATATAGTACACTCTGAATTTAATACTACTATTAAGACACTTAAATATACAGTAAAGTATAATGACATATCAGGGACAGAAAAATATAACACATGTTGGTATGCCAGTAAAGGCTAGTTGTAAGAAATGATTTTAAAGAACATGGTGATTTGGAGAGCCTAAACTCCTCAGACAGGTTGTTCCAGAGCCGACCAGTCGTAACAGCAAAGGCATGTTTACCTCCTTGTCACAGATCATGTTTTAGTCTTGAATGTATAGTCACGGAAACAGCCAGCACATTCTTGTCAGAGGATCTCAGACTGTGCACAAGCTGTTGAGGGGAGAGCAACTCAGAGATTTTAACTGAAATCCTACCCAAGTGAGCAGTGAAATAAATGGGTAATCAGTGCCGTGATGCTAAGAGTACCGTAAAACTTCAGTTAATAGCCTGGGCTATTATTTGTTTAAATCACTGAAATCAACAGGCGTCTATACGGGACAGGCCTTTAACTCCTCTCAAAAAACCCCCAAAAAAAAACGTTGCTCAGCAAAGATCAGGAAACATAAACAAATTGTTTATTTAAACCAGTATGAATATTACTTGTGTAAAAATTAGGCTTCAGATAATATATCAATTACGAATCATTCATTTGATCTAGCTCCAACAGACAGCACATCAGAGAGAGACTTTTGTCAAAAATGAACTTCTTGGCCGCTAGATCAGGCGTCTAATTGAGACAGGCCTTTATCTTTCGAAATGTGCAGCCACACCGGGCTAGTGAAAGGGACCAGGTGTTTTACTGAAATTTTATGGTAATATGTTCTACTTTTCTGGCTTTTGTTTAGCAGCCATATTTTCCACTGGCGTGTTGACTGCTCTCTGGCTTAAACCTGTGAAAAGATCATTTCATCTTTGAAACTCAAAACTGGGATATTGCAGAAACGGAACTGGATGTGCTTACTGGTGTTACTTAAAGACAGAGATATGGGCAACTGCTAGAATCTTATAATCTTAAAAACAACTTTCAGACCACAAGAGCAAGTTTGATGTTGCACATAGCCAGCTGTGTAAACCTTACTGACGTGGAGTACACTGAATTTCTGCAAGGTTGTAAAGAAAAATCCCCACAGCAAGTTTTCAATGAGACTCAGGTCCTAGCAGGAGGTGGATGTTATGGAGGTTAAAGTTTTAGACACGAATGACAAAGAAAATCATTTTGAATTTGTGAGGGTCTGTTTACTCTCTGGTTCTGCCAGGACAAATTTTCAAGCATTGGCAGATGCATCAGAGCAGATGAAGATACTAGATTATTAATTACTATTGCGATTGTTAACATTCCAGTGTAGTCTGCAGCATTGTTTTCTGCGCTTTGTTCTATTACATTATGTAACCTATGGAACACAGCCAGTTTATATCATAAGTAGGTTGGAAAATAATGGACACAGACCGGTCCTTTGTCAATGTATTTGTTAGAGATAGAGGGCTCAATTTAAAAAAAAAAGAAAAAAAGGAAATCAATATGTTGCAGGCAATGTTGACATTGTGGCTGTCTGCCACAAATTAATGTATGGGAAACCCCGGAGTTTGGTATTATCTACATAGCAATGAAATTAACATTGTGCTTGCTAATTATGATCTCTAGTGGTAGTGGTGGGCAAAATATTGATTATACCAAATGCTCAGTAGGTTGTTCCACTCTCTCCTAGGTGATAGTGTGAGTAGGCAGGGCGTGTGATTTTGTAGGTGAATAAGTGAATAAATCCTCATGTTTAACATCACGGCGGAAACAGTTTAACTCCCTGCTAGCTGCTAACAACAAGCTGTTGACCGAAAGCTTCAAATTCACAGCAAAAACATCAACACTTTTGTCCCGAGTTGAGCCGGGTGCTTCAGAATAAAAGCATCAGGGGTTCTGCTTTGATTAAATTCATTATAACAATACTTTATTAAACTTAATTATAACAGTAGTCTACTTGATTTAACTTTATTGTAACAATACTTCAACTTTATTCTAACAGTAGTTTGTTAAACTAAGTTATAACAGTACTTTATAAAATAAGACTAGCTGCTTATTTTGAACTTTGTTGTTAATGTAATTTATTTTGAATTTTAGTCTAGTCCCCTAGTTTAAAGGATATTTAAAATATCAAGATATATATTGTGTATCACGATATAGCCCAAAAACATTGTGATATTATTTATACGCCATATCGCCCAGCCCTGCCCGTAATGGGAACATTTACAGGCTGTACTTTAAAGAAGCCTACAAAGCAGTAATGACAGAAGGAAAATGTTTCTCAGAGGACATATCAAAAGAAATGTCACAAACCAAAGTGATTTTTTTTCTCTCGGTAGCAGTAACCATAAATGGTTTAGTCAACAGTAACAAGCTTTTCACTCAACATATATAAGAATCTAGATAGATTTTGGTAGATAACATACAAAAGAAATACATGAACACAACTCACAGCTCAGAGGTAGAGTGGGTCGTCCACCAATCGGAAGATCAGTGGTTTGATCCCCGACTCCTCCAGTCTGCATGTCGAAGTATCCTTGAGCAAGGTACCGAACCCCAAATTGCTCTTAGCGATACTTCCATCGGTGTGTGAGCGTATTCAAAACTGAGTAGCACGTGGCACCTTTTATGGTAGCCTCAGCCTCCAGTGTATGAATGTGTGTGTGAATGGGTGAATGTGACTCGTCGTGTAAAAGCTCTTTGAGTGGTTGGATGACTAGAAGGGCGCTATACAAATGCAGGTCCATTTACCATTGCCATGCAACAGGATTAAACATGCAGCTCTTAATTCAGATGAATGCTCTTTGTCAGTATTTAGACTTAAACTGGACACCACCTTCTGTTAGACAAGACAAGAAGAAACATAGTGACCCAACAACATGAGATTCCTTGTGTTGCAGTTCTTGGCTGTGTGTGTTTCAGTTTGTTCTGTGGTCATTCAATGTATAGGCTGCTGCAGTATAAGAACGACAGCTAGCAGCTAGCCTAGCTGTTCTGTGAGGCTGTAATGTTAAGTGTAGAAAAATGGTTAGAAAAGAGCAATGTATTGGACAGCTCAAATTGTTAACCTGTTGGTGGTGCAGGATAAAAAGTCAGGAAATCACCAAAGTCAGTTGGCTTCATTCTCTTGGAACCATGAATGTCTGTATAAATTTCATGGTGGTGGACCGCCCATCATTCCTAGGGCCACATTGTTAGCATGGCTAAAAACAAACATTGATACATTTTTACTTTTTCATCATCACCTTTCTCCCCACTAATGGAAAATCCCATCTGCTTCGCTAACCAGAATGTCTTGTCACCATCTTCATTTTTGTTCTTGTCTTTTAATTTCATTGTTGATTATGTTTCTTACATTCAAAAATTGCAGTTGTGTTTTCTTTGTCGCTGTTTCACATCGCTGTACGCTGTTGTCTTTATGTGTTTCATGCCGCCATCTTTGTTGTAGAGCTCCAACATTGTTACAATGATAATATCTAGTACCAACCTCAGGATGAAGCCGATGCTGAAGTACCAAAAACGGCAGTTTCCGTCGAATGGCCACTTGAGGCTGTCTCGAAAAGGGAGTGAATCCCCATATACCCCACCCATGTTAAAATGCCCAGCTTGACACAATAAACATGTTTACAGTGTGGTATGAAAAATATTCCCATAACTGCAATTGATAGAAATGCACATTAGTTTGCATTTTCTTTTGCAGTTTTAGCGGATATTTGGTCAAAAGTTGTTTTAAATCTAGAAAAATCAAAAACTGGCTAATGGCATGGCAAATGTACAACAGTTGGTCTTAAGTCTAAAATGTAGGCAACAGTAAAATATGGGCAAAGGTACCATACAAAGTCTTTATCAATGACACATGGAACATTGTATTTCATGACATCAAACCTGCTTAGGATACCTATGAAAGCACTGCAGCCCACCTATTTCATAGTGCAAAGGGAACACCACTCCACACCTTTGTTGCTACGCAGATGACATTCAGCTCTATCTATCCACCAAGCCTACTTCCACTCTTCTACCCAATTCCCTTTATGACTGCTCATTGGTTATTTAATCTTGGCTGTCATACAACTTCCTCAAACATCGTAGTGATAAAACTGTGGTTCTCCTTGTAGGTACTAAATCTACTTTGGCTAAACTGCATAGTTTTTAAACATTGACAGCTCCAATGTCCATCCTTTCCCTCAGGTTAAGAGTCTGGGTGTCATCCTGGACAGTACATTGTCCTTTGAGGCACACATCAAAAATGTTACTCACTCTGCATGTTTTCATCTATGTAATATTAATCGTCTTCACCTGTTACTTACACCTCACAGTGCCACTTTACTCATTCTGTCTTTTGTTACATCCCATGTTGATTATTGCAATTCTGTCCTCTTTGGTCCTCATCTCAAGTGTCTTCATACACTTCAGTTGGTCCAGAATTCAGCCCCCCATATCATTACCAGAACCCCCTCCACAGATCATATCACTCCCATTTTCCAGCACCTTCACTGGCTTCCTGTTAAATATCGCATCAGTTTCAAGGGTCTGCTTCTCACCTTTAAGGCCCTTCATAATCAAGCCCCTTCCTACCTGTCTGAACTCCTTCATATCTACACACCCTCTCATACTCTTAGATCCTCTTCTGCAATCCAACTCACCATCTGCCATGACTACCATGGGTTTTAGAGCCTTCAGTCGTTCTGTCCCCTGCCTTTGGAACTCTCCCCCATGACATTTGCGCTATTGACTGCCTTTCCACCTTCAAATCTCATCTGAAAGCACACCTTCTCAAGCTGGCATACTCGGTCTGATTTAATGGTGACACACACGGAGACTTGCACTGATCATGACTTTGTGATGATGATTTAATACATAGATTTTATAATTCTGATTTTTGTCGTTATTTTATTAACTTATTATTGTATATTACTGAATTGTTTGACTTCATGATCCATTGATACATTGCTTGTTTTAACTGTGTCTTGTAAGTGCTTTGAGGAGCCTATAAATAAAATGCATTATAATTTATATTATTATTACCTTTGTTGTTCATGAAGTTATTTTACCCCCTTGATGTTATTGGAGGGTAGCACCAAGGTGAGATCAACTCCAAAATGAGAGGATGTGTCGATGACAAGGTTTTGTCCAGCTCTTACCAGTCTGTCTCTGCATGCTCTCAACTCTTGACTCCATTACAGCTATGTACTCGTTCAGTTCTCTGTTGTCAAACTTCGTCACTTTTTGCCCCCCCATGCCCTCTTAGGGACTTGGTGTCGAGCCAGCGCCCTGTCAGCACTGCCACTACTCCTTCCAGAAACTTCTTCTCTACATTCCTGCCGCAGGGCAGACGCACGCCGGGAAAACCCCCTCAGCCCACCACTGGGTCCTCGCCAAGCCAGGTAGCAGTGGGTAGGAAGGACCTACTGACCAATCCGGTAAGAGTGGGGCAGATGTTTAAAAGCTCAGAGGTTTTGGCACAACTTCAGCTCCCAAGAGATCATTTGCCTTCTTATTCTCCGAATCTCAATGGACATTTTAAAGGTGACCATCCCATCACCAAAGATCATTCAGAGTAAAAAAAACTCCAAACCCAAAGTGACCATATTTTTACTCTGATTGATAGTTTGATTGGTGCCTCATTCTATCACACTGTCATCAGCACCACACCCCTTTGCTCTCAGAGGATGTGGCTTTTCCAAGCTTTAAAATGTCCCTTTGGAGCCTTGTTGGGGGTTACACAGGTGTTTCAGTCATCCTCCTGCAACTTATGGCTGTAATGTCTGGCAACCACATTAGAGGTTCTCAACACCGAGTGGCTGATAGAATTCTGACCTGAGATCATTGTCTGTATCTGACATTAATTTGTCTCTTCTAGCCTACAAAGTCAAAAGAGGCTGTCCAAGCTAAGGAGGTGAAGCCAGTTTCCAGCCAGGCATTAGCCAGTGAACCTGCGAGCTCCCAGTCCCAACAGTCAACAAACCAGTCAACAAACCAGCCATCCCATCCCAGACATAAGAGAATCCAGGACCATGAGAAAGAGAGGAAGGAGCTTTTCTCCAAACCACCACCACAGGTACCTGATGGGTGTCACTGGTAGTGACCAAGTCCGTCCTTTGCGTTGCCTCACGTCATCTGTGTCTAAACCAAAATGTTGCATTTGAGCACATCGCAAAGACTATAGCTGATGGCCAGCCAGCAAATGATATCTACTGTGCACCAGTGAACAATAATACAAACAATGATGAACCATTTCAACATGCTGAATCGGCTGAAAAATAGTCAACAAGGGCAAACGAGCACCAGGGGTGCGGGACACTACACAAAAAGCAGCCTGACATTGATCAACTGCCGACCATCGACTTGTTGTGTCAGGGCCCCAAGTATACAAATAGAACCAGGTAGTTATTAGCTTAGCTTAGCATAAAGACTAGAGGCATGAAGAAACAGCCAGCCTAGCTCTCTTCAGAGTTAAAGAATATGCCTTTCAACACCTTTAATCTGCACCAATTAGCACGCTTTATCTTTTTCTACATAAACAGAAATGTTGTGAGTGCTGGAACTAATTGCTGCGCATAGGTACTTCCATGTAGGGAGTTGTTGGGGTCAACAGTTCTGTAACCAGAACTATAACTATAATATTATTACTTCCATTAATGTTGTTGTAAGATACTGTCATTACCTGCATATCTCTCTCTCGCTCTCTCTCTCTCTCCCTCTCTCTCTCTCTCTCTCTCTCTCCCTGTGTCATATGGATTACTGTTAATTTATCATGTTGATCTGTTCTGTACGACATCTATTGCACGTCTGTCCGTCCTGGAAGAGGGATCCCTCCTCAGTTGCTCTTCCTGAGGTTTCTACCGTTTTTTTCCCCCGTTAAAGGGTTTTTTTTGGGGAGTTTTTCCTTATCCGCTGTGAGGGTCTTAAGGACAGAGGGATGTCGTATGCTGTAAAGCCCTGTGAGGCAAATTGTGATTTGTGATATTGGGCTTTATAAATAAAATTGATTGAAATTGATTGAACATATATTTACCTCACTCGGCGGCACCATAAATGTTGGGGTCAACACACGAGGCTTCACACGGAGGCACCAAATATATTGGGATTTAAAGGGGCAAAAAGCAAAATTGTTTCACCGCTAGGTTCGCTGTTGTGCACTAACTGGCTGTGTTAGCAGCTGAGTGAAGTGGAGCATGAGGAGGAAGCACCGGATAGCCCCCACTTTCACTGCAGGCAGATTAACTCGCCACAGGGGCGAGTAAATAAAACCTAACTAGCCAACTTAGTTTAGCAGTTAGCAATGTCTTTCTCTCACTCTCGGTCTCTGCTGTGTTTAGCTATTTCCCTGCTTTCCTGTTGGCGTTAGCACTACTCGGCTACCACGCTAACGCTCCAACTCCAACTGAGCCGGGAGCCGGGCTCACGGTCTCATGGAGAAGAGTTGGAACGTTAGTATGGCAGTCCATTAGTGCTAACGTCCCCACGCTTCTCCGCCAGGCTCAGTGAGTCGGAGCCGAGAAGCGTGGGGACGTTAGTGTTAGCACCAGTCGGCTGCCATGCTAACGTTCCAGGAGCCTGCTTCTCAGCTCCGGCGACCTCTAGCGTGGAGCCTGGCAGGCTCACGGAGAAGAGAGGAATGTTAGCGTTAGCTCCCAGAGTTAGCACTAGAGCTACTACGGCTACTGGAGTAGCTTGCAGCTATGGAGCGCTTCTACCAGCTCTTCTAGTCACTGAGCCTCGCCTCCATTTCAGCAAATACATTGCATTTATTACAGGGACCATCATCATTGAAGTAGGCAGGGGAATAGCTAAACACAGCCGCCAGGCTGCCCACCGGGCTACATTTTACAGTGCTAATTGCAAATGTTAGCTGAGCTGCTGGGCTACTCACCTAACACAACCGAAACGCCTGACCCATTACTGGGACCGAGCCGCTAATAACTCAAGCTCCGGACATTAATCCATGCTACGATTGTAAATTTAATTAAATCGACATAGCGACATGTGCCTAACGTTACTGTAACACTAATTAAAACAGACATTTGACTTTATGTTGTACCTGTCCAGGAGAAGAAGAGCTAGCTCTGAGTCAGATTGTAGCCCCTTTAGCTCTTGCAGTGCTCTCCACCTTGGAAATGCAAGGCCAATGTTAATATGAGTTCTGTCCCTTTCTTTATCCGACAACTTCTTCGCCAACAACCTTTGTTTCTTTTGAGGTAATGTCAGATCCCGGTCGTCTTCAGGTGGACGTTCCGCTCTCGGCCATTTCATTTCAAAAATACGCACTGCCATTGCTCACCGGCTGTAGCCTTTTATAGGGAGGGAGGGCCAAGGGCTCCGAGAGGAGGATATCTCTCGGATCTCATAAAATCCGCTAATCTATTAATTTGGAGTTTGATTAATAATTAAATTAATGACAACAACCAAAATTAACACTAACGCCTGAAGGATTTTGGAGTTCTTGATGCAGCAGAGGTTGACTATTCATTCACTCTTGTGCAACATTAAACAGACAGCAGGTATGATTCCAAAGAATTATATTTATTCACAAATTAGCAAAGCAAACCAAAACACACAAATTCTAACTAGCTATATACAAGCTTGGTGTGTATATGTGTGTGTGTGTGTGTGTGTGTGTGTGTGTGTGTGTGTGTGTGTGCGCGAGAGAGAAAGAAGAGAAAGACAAAGGCGGGTGTTGTTATCAAGGAGCCGTTTGGCCTACAAAGCAAAATGACTGACAACAGAGAACTACCAAAATGGCCGAATCAAGGCTGCTTCAAAGACAAAGGAAAAGAAGCGGGAACTTTGAAATGCCTGTTTGGGTGTAGCTCTGTTGAAAGCCTGTTTGTTAATGAGTCTATGTCAATGTGACGTGTGTTGAAAACAGTCTGGATTAGTGCAGAGATTGTTTAGTTGTGTGCAAGAATCTGTTTGTGAACAGTATTAGCAAACTAAACACTTAGCATTGGCGAAGCCAACTAATCAATGACCTAACTGCCAGCAATCACAACAATAACTCAGTGAACAGCATCAAATCACATACAACAAGTCAAACAGTCTTGCTTAGCCTGTAAAGCTGTGATAAGCTATTCCCAGTTGTTACATTACCGATCCTTGAGTGGATTGAAGAAAGAGTGACTTGGTGGTGTGCTGCTTTGTTAGCCGGCAGAAGAAGGCTGGGAAGGTGTGGTTTCAGCTGCAGTCTTTGTTGTGTCCTTTGTTTCAAAGGTGAAACTCAGAGGAAGCTGGTCGCTCAGGATTTCGCAGAGTTAGACGCTGGGTGCTAACTCACTTAGTTCCTTGTTGCTGGAAAGCTAGTTGCAAACCTTGTGTTTGCCAGAGTCTGTGATCAGTTGCTCTCCCTTTAGTGGTCTGGGCCTCTGGAGCAGGGGTTTGGGCCTCTGGGCTGTTCCAAGCCCAGCCGGAGAGTGGTGTGAGCTGTTGAAGCTCCAGGGCAAGAAAAAAAGGGCGCAGATCTTGTACAGATGCCTGTGACATCACAGAGTCACATGTCACTGTAAAAGGTCTTGTCCAATCAAGTTTTGGGACTTGAGTCTCACTGAGGTATGAGTTGAGATCTTCTGTGGAGACGGGTGTCGCATAGCCCTCTTTGTTTGAAGACAAAGAGCATGCAGAGGAAAAAAACCTTTAAATTTTCCAGTGATGATTTTACCAAATGATAAACCATCTGTGGTCCTGTGAATCCCAACAGAGTCCATACTAAAAATACATTCCCTTAAATAATCAGTTTTAACTAAATGATTAGTACTGAGTTAGCTGGCTTGCTAAGTGGTTATTAGCTAAAGGTAGCAAGCCAGCTAGTTTACAAGCTGTTTTGGCTGACCAGTGCAGTGTGTTACCAGCTAGCTAGCATGCTCGCTTATAGCTTGCCAACCACTGTACCTCTTTGCCTTAGTACCCTGACACACCAAGCTGATGGTGGGCAGTCAGTCAATGTCAATTTTGGG
Organism: Epinephelus fuscoguttatus; assembly: GCF_011397635.1. NCBI lineage: Eukaryota > Metazoa > Chordata > Actinopteri > Perciformes > Serranidae > Epinephelus > Epinephelus fuscoguttatus. The sequence goes on along the minus strand of NC_064769.1, from coordinate 6,421,863 downwards.
TGAGTGGCTGTCATTCTGGATTCTTTACTGTGTCCCGCACCGTTTGTACTAGTTGGCCCTTGTCAGTGTTTTTTTGGCTAATTTGGTTTGGTGTGTCTGGACCTTAAAACCCATACGCAGTAGCTTCCAGCACCAGCTATTGCACAAGGGTGCACAAATAAATGTTCTGGTCTCGCCGGGCACTTAGAATAATAATTTATTTAGCCATGAACAGCTTGAATCCAAATGAACTGCATCATGTTGCATCATGGAGGCTTGCTGGGACTGGACATCGATTTTATTTACACTGACAGTATCCTTCCTTGTGATATCTTCAGACACCAGAGAAGAGAGGGGAAGCAGGAGAGGTAGAGCCTTCTGCTGAGACCTCCAGCGAACCTTCTGACTCCTCCTCAAACAGTAGGAGCGGAGGAGGAGGAGGAGGAGGAGGAGGAGGAGCAGAGGGAGGAGGTCTGTCAGCTGAACAGCCGTTCATCAAACTCAGTCAGGAGGAGTACGGAGAACACCACTCCTCCATCATGCATTGCAGGTCAGCCTTCAACACACTTCCAGTTTGGTTTAACTACTCAAAATCTCACACATCTCTGAGCCTGCCTAAGAAATGACTGAACACCATCAGAGGACTGTACAATTTTAACTACAGGTGGACTTGGCTTTTAAAGTCACATAAAAGTTAGAAACCAAACCTAAAACATTCGTTCTTCTCTCTTCTCTCTATCCATTTCTCCTTCATCTTCTGTTTTCCAGGGTTGACTGTTCTGGTCGTCGGGTTGCCAGTTTGGATGTAGATGGAGTCATCAAGGTGAGTCTGCATAATTTATCGTTTGGGGTTGTACGAACATAGAAAAGAAGAAAAACTGCATATTATTATACCTAATAACACATTATAAGGTAAAAATCCCTCCTCCTCCTTTTCCTCAGGTGTGGTCATTCAATCCCATCATGCAAACCAAAGCCACCATCATGTCCAAGTCTCCTCTGCTGTCTCTGGAATGGGCCACCAAACCAGACAGACTGGTATAAACAAGACACAGACTGCACATTAACTTTACACTGACATTAAAAACATTAATCAGGGTTCTGTTCACACTTACACCTGATAAATGATAACACTCAGTCATTAGTTAACTGTTGTGCCCAGAAAATAATCTGATTATCAACACAGATAGAATAATTCTGTGAGCTATTCTACCAGTCTTGGGGAATGTATGCAAGTCAGTGAAAGGTCTAGGGCTGTCCTAAACGATTAATTTTCTAACGATTAATCTAGCGATTATTTTTTTTCGATTAATCCACTAATCTAACAATTCATTTTTCGATTATTTAAATGATTATTTTTTTCGATTATCGATTATTTTCCCATTGTTTGATTGAGGCAGTTTAAACAATATGAACACCAAAACATTTCTTATTAACATTAACATTTATTGAAACATCAGTGTTTCCTCTACCATTATATTAGGGGGCGCCCCACCCCCCCCCAGTGGCACACCCTGCCCCCCTTGAAGGTCAAGTTAATTTTATTGAATTTTATTTTCTATATAGCACCAGATCACAACAGAAGTCATTTAAGGTTACCTTTTCTATAGAACAGCTCTATACCTTGTCCTTTTATTAAACAAACTAAATAGCCTTGTGCTATTTATCGTATGTAATTTCTGTCTCTACATGGTCGGATGTTTACAATTCTCCTCTGCTCTCTGCGGAGTTCGGCCCCGATGCGTGCACAAACACACACACACACACACACACACACAGGTGAGCACACTAGAGTGCGGTTCGCACTGCATTTTCCTGACCGAACTCGACCAGAGTGAGACAGTTATAACCGTGCCCGGCCCGAACCTGCAGCATGGCACTGTGCACACAGTCAATGGAGCGGAGCCTGTGTTGCATTCAGGCATTGTCACATAAATACAAAATTCCAGCATTTGAATAGGCCATAGCACAATAGCACAGCACTGCTGCTGCTTCTGCACGCTGCAGTTTTCTTGTTTGAACCGACGCGTCAGTGCAAATAATTCGCGCAAATAATTCACGTATTTACGTAGTCGATGACGTTGTCGATGCGTCACCCCAGCCCTAGGATGGTCCCACTAAGTGACAAAATATCTGTGTGTGTGTGTGTGTGTGTGTGTGTGTGTGTGTGTGGTCAGTTGTTGCTAGGCAGCGGTGTTGGCACAGTGCGGCTGTACGATACGGACGCCAAGAAGAATCTTTACGAGATGAACATTGACGAAACTCATCCACGGTAAGCCTGCTTGTCCCTTCACTCTACTGTATGACAGTAGTTTTAAACAATTGTCAACACATATTTCTCTATATTTAGTTCACCTTTTAAAACAGTCAGACAGTTTTCTTTACTGTCATTCAGGCCAGCACAACAGTTAATCTAATATGCACCAATGCAACCAAAACACTGCATACACATCTCAGGATCAACCCTCCAACCAGAAACTGACAATGTCTTGTAACAAGAAACATGTTGACCCCAGCAATTCTACCAACTTGAAGAATTAAAATATTGTTTGTTGTCTCTAAAGTATCTTTTGTGTGTTTATTTATTGGCATACAGCATACCGTAAACTAATATTCCAATACAACAAAAACAAGGAGACTTCTTTGTTGTATGGATAGTGCTGCCTTACAAAAATTAACTTTGCAACAAAAGAAAAAGAGAGAGAGAAAAATACTGAAGTTATTCTAGTCATGCAGTACAAAACTACAAGGTACTATACAGCGATCAGCCGAAACATTAAAACCACTGACAGGTGAAGTGAACAACAATGATCATCTTGTTATAATGCAATGTTCTGTTGGGAAGTTTTGCCACCTGACACACTCCACCCATTATGCCCCCCCAGCAAGACAATGCGCCATGCCACACCACAAAAACTGCTCAGGAATGGTCCGAGGAACGTGACAAAGAGCTCAAGGCATCAACCTAGCCTCCAAATTCCCAAATTCCCCAGATCCCCATTTGATCAGACATCTGTGGGACATGCTGATACACCACCTCAGCACCCGCAGGACTCAAAAGATCTAAAGCTAACGCTCTGGTGCCAGACACCAAGGGACACCCTGTAGAGGTCCTGCGTCCATGCCTTAGCAGGTCAGAGCCAAGTCTGTTCCAAGGAGGACCCACCATGGATCGGGTGTACCTCTGGGGTACCAGCACGTCCCTCAAATGTTCGATCAGGTTGGGATCTGGGGTATCTGAGGTCAGGTCGACACCTTGAGCACTTTGTCCCGTTTCTCGGGTCATGCCTCAGCAGTTTCTGTGATGTGGCATGGTGCATTGTCTTGCTGGAGGGCCACTGCCATTGTTAAGTGCCGTTGCCATTAAGGGGTTTATTTTGTTTGCCAAGGTGTTTGGACGGGTGGAGCACATCAAGTAGCATCTCTATGAATACCAGGACCCAAGGTTTCCCAGGAGAACATTGCACTGTAACAAGACGATCAATGTTATTCACTTCACCCACCAATGGTTTTAATGTTTTGGCTGATCGGTCTATACTCACTATACATACTTGTATAGGACAGCTACAGATATAGAATTACAACAGTGCTAGTCAACCCTGTCCTCTGCATTTTGCCACATTACACCTGTGAACGTATCTTTTTGCATGCCTGATCCATCCCCTGGCAACCTTGTGCAGGTATATCCAGACAGCCAGCATTTATTGTGTCCAAGAGGGACATCTGATCATGTGGCTGGTTGACATAAACGTTCCACCTTCACTAGAAAAGTAATTCAGCTATGAGATTGATGAATAGAGAGGAACGTTAACAGACAAAAGACAATGTCCTGGGATAGGCTGTAGACCACTCTGACTGGAAGAGAACAGTGAAACTCTACATCGTCCCATACGATTCCAAAATGTCCAACTACTTGACTCCTTTCCACGTCTTTATTTGGATTTATTTTAGATGTGGCACAATTTAGCTAATTGCAGTCTGATATATAGTAGCTTTGGGTTATGTTAGGTTTTTGATGTAATTTTCAATTGTTGACAGTTGTTACAATGGAATATAAACATGCTAAATGGAGATTAAATACACAGTTTCAGTGGTAGTTGAAAGAGAAAAAACAATGCATTTTAGATGTGTCATTGAATACATTTTGTGTCAAAACAATGACAAGTGGTCCACAGTTTAGTCTACATTGACTGCTGTTTGTGTGAGGATTTTTTAAAAGTGAATTCAGTGTTGAGAGATTGGGTGAGATCAATTAAAGAAAAAAAAGAGCTGGAGTCAGGATGTCGTTAACCTATCTTAGCACAAAGACTAGAAGCAGGGCAAAAGAGCTAGCCTGGTTATGTCCAAAACCTTAAAACTACACCTGTCAACACCTCTAAAGCTCACCTTATTAACACATTGTATTTCATTTATTCAAACTGTATGCCAACACAAATGTTTAAAAAAAAGTCATGCTAGCAGCTCTGTGTGGCTGCTCTTAGGCACAGGAATGATTTGTGCTAAATGCTGACGTCTGCATGCTAACACAAATGCTCATGGCAACTAACATGCTTAAAATGATAATGTTAACATTCTAATGTTTAGTGTTTACCATGTTCACTGTCTTAGTTTAGCATGTTCTGATTTGCGCAAATTAAAGCTGTGGCTGATGGGAATGTCATTAGTCAATCAGGCATTTGGGGTCATAAACCAAAGTTTGGGTAAATGAAAAACCACTTTGAACTTTGATGTCACCTGATGATGGCGCTAAATGAGGAATAAGCAGTTACCAAAGCAATTACAGTTAATCCCGAGGGGAACATATATGTTTGTACCAAGTTTCATGGCAATCTATCCAGTAATTAATGGTGAAACTTCTACTTGACAAAATAGACTAAAATAAACCAGGCGGACACTTGGATAAACACTACATGTTTGAGTTCTACATTTTGTCAAATATCAGTTACTAATGTTCACTGTTGAAATACAAATTAGAATGGTAATATGTTCATCCTCTGTTTCTCAGTATCTTGTCTTTAGCCTGCAGTCCCAGCGGTTCGTCGTTTGTCTGTTCAGCTGCAGCTCTCAGTCGATCAGGAAGTGGTGAATCTGCACCTCGACTCCCTATTCCGGTGTCTGGACAGCTGCTGCTCTGGGACACAAAGACTGTCAAACAACAGGTAAGTAAACAGTTCAGTAAAGTTATTTAGCTAATGAGCAAAAATCAAACTGTTCAGAAAGTCAGCATTGATGCAACAAAGGCAAAAATATTGTCTTTTTTATTCCACACGTTATCCTTACTTGTCATAACCAGGTGCCAACTAGGTTTGGGCACAGTAGGTTAAAATTTTGCAACTGGCCACTGTCAGCCTGACAACTGGTGATTGCTGATACATTCAGAAGTGTGTGTGTGGCTTCTGGGCTGCAGTGTTTTTTTTAGTTGGTGTACCACAAACTGGCAGCTAGGCTGACTCTGACACGCTGTATCAGCTCTGTTAATACATGCATGACCTATCCACTGTGTGGTGTCCATTGTTAGGCATCAAGCTGTACATTGTCAGACATTGTGGCGTAAATTGACCACTCATGTGCTACCAGGGTCAGCGGCCTGGTTCTCATTCCCACCAGACTCCACCCACTCATTTGCTTGTCAGTAAAACTGTCCGCTGAGGTGATCAGCTGGAATAAAAACCTTCAGATTGTTGGCTCTACAAGGCACATGGTTGGACACCTCTGAACTTACTTACTACTAACTTAGGGTCATGTCATATGAGACGGATGATAGTGATGGGAAACATTGTCACGTTTTTCAAACTTGTGAATGTTCAGGTCATCGTAGATGATTGTTAAGTTGGTTTTGTGAGGATTAACTACTTGCATTGATAATACAACATATCCGTAGATTAATTTACCATAGGTGATGGACCTTGGCTGACATGATGCATCCGTGTTTGTTTACCTTTTCAGACATTTACATTTTAGGCACCAAGAAAGGTATATCAGTTTTCAGAAGAGATTTTAGTCATAATTACAACTTGGATGTTGACATTAACACCATCCATAAGTCAGTGTACAAGTACAGTAAGAAGGTAGAGTAAGGTAAGATAAGGTAAGGTAAGAGGGTAAAGTAAGGTAAGGTAAGGTATGGTAAGAAGAGAAAGTAAGGTAAGGTAAGGTATGGTACGATAAGAAGGAGTAAGGTAAAGTAAGGTACGGTAAGAAGGTAAGGCAAGGTAAGGTATGGTAAGAAGGTAGGGTAGGGTAAAATACGGTAAGAAGGTAAGAGTAAAGTAAGGTAAAGTAAAATAAGGTAAGGTAAGGTAAGGCACGGTTAGATGGTAACGTTAACAGCTGCCACATTAAAATGCTCTATGTACTACTAAACTATGCTAATGTAATGTTCATGCACACTAACATCATAAAGGTTACACTCTCACACTTAGAGGTGGGACCAAGTCTTTGCGCACAAGTATCAGGTCTAGTCCCAAGTCAAGACTGACAAGTCCTAAACCTTGAGTTTTGAGTCCTACACAAGTCATAATGCGGTCTTTCACTGAATTTAATGCCAGCAGAATAATAAGTCCACACTAGGGTTGCAGCGATATACGGGTTTCAAGTATACCATGATAGAAAAGTTGATGGTTATCATACCATTTACTTTTGCTTAATTGCAGTATTGACAAAAAATGCAACTAGACATTGAATCTCCCCTTTATTTAAGTTATTTTCTAAGGGGAGACTTTTTTCACATACTTCCATTAACAAAATGGTTTCACGTTTCAATGATAGTAAGAGAATGTTTGTTCAACAAACAATGACCCTTTCATTTTCATTCCTTTAAGAGTCATTGAGACTGATGATAATATAAATTCTGTAGTACCGCAATACTGTGAAACTATGATATTTCCTGAGACGGTTATCGTACCATGAAAATCATACCATTGCAACACTAGTCCACACCTATGCTAACACTTATAACTTGGTGTGTACACTTGAAGACCAGCATGAGCATGTTTAGCATGAGCTTTAGTATATGTAATTCCTGTGGCTGTGGTCTAATCAGTGCTCTGTCTGTTTCTCAGCTCCAGTTTTCTTTAGAACCTGAACCAGTAGCCATTAACTGCACAGCCTTTAACCACAATGGAAACCTGCTGGTGACTGGAGCTGCCGATGGAGTCATCAGACTGTTTGGTCAGTGTTTATCAGAGACACAACAAATGACTCTTTTCATTGTAGATTCCTCTGTCGACAATATGATCATTTACTAGGGGTGGGACAATACGAGTAACTCACGATTCGATACTGTGACGATATTTGGCCCTCGATAACAATAATATCATATATATATATATATATATATATAGATATATAGAGAGATATAGAGAGATATATATAGATATATTGCAAGAAATTTCATCGATATATCACAATATATGTGACTGAAAAAGAAAAAAATACCCATATTATTCCAAAACTTCAAACATTTTTTGTGCAAAACTGCTGACTTAGTACATGAAACAATGTACAAAGAAACATGTGCATGAATACTTTTGCATAGTGCCTCACTGCCTCCTAGGCTTGTAAACACTGGACAGCTGGACACATTAAAGTGCATGAACATTAATATGTGTGTGTTGTAATAAAATATCAATATTTGCCTTCAGTGTATCGATTATTTATTGCGAGAGAGAGCACAACAATATATTGCAAAAATGAAAATGACACCCCTATCACGTACAGTGTCAAATCTCAGAAGTAATGTCGGATGACCTTTAATGCTTCAGGACCTCGAAGTGACAGTGTTTTTTTTCTGACTAACAGTCAAAAAATCTCAATCATTCTCTCAGCAAAGACTTTCACAGCAGTCCTGAGCATTTAATATCCTACTGAACCAGCTCAGTACATTAAACAGCACATTGCACAGTACAGTATAAAGGCGTGTAGTTACATTCAGTTTCCGTATGTGAACATAGTTCTACTTTTTGGAGTACTTTCTGTGACATTTACATATGAATCTTTGGTGTAGATATGCAGCGATATGAGAGTGCTATGAGCTGGAGAGCTCACGATGGAGAAGTTTACAGTGTGGAGTTCAGCTACGATGAAAACACCGTCTTCAGCATCGGAGAAGACGGCAAGGTGTGTGTGTATTGTTGGGAAAAGCCATCCTAGTTATAGAATGTGTACACATTCCACATTAAAATGTGTTTTAATGTTGCAGAGCATGTTGCATGTTTGGAAAGACACTACCATAGCACTTTTGAGTTTATTGAATAAATGTGTCTGTGTTCAGTTCATCCAGTGGAACATCCATCGTTGTGGGGTGAAGCAGTCGGAGCAGATTTTAACTCAGGATGCCACGGGGCCCTTCATCCTGTCAGGATATAGTGGATACAAACAGGTAAGTAGTGTTACTGTGGAAACAGGTTCACCTCACAGTCTGCAGTGCTTTTTTTTATGAATTTATTTATTTTCATCATTTACTTCTCATTTACTAAAGTACTATAAAATCAGGATGTCATCATAGTTAAATTAGGTCAGAGGAAAATAAAAAAACTTCTGATGGAGTATTAGGTAAAAGAATGAAATGGATAAAATGAATTTAATGATACATTGATGTCTAAATTTATGACTCTTGTTCAGGTTCAGGTTCCTCGAGGTCGACTCTTTGCTTTTGACTCTGAAGGCCAACACATCCTCACCTGTTCCAGCACCGGAGGACTCATATACAGAGTAAATACACCTTCACTAAATAAGATATGATAAATATGCAGTAAACCTGGGGTTTAATGTACAGCAGTTGCAATTTGTCAACATATGTGCACCTCTCAGCCACACTCAGCTGTTCTGCTTTTATCTAGAATATTTTTATGTGGGACACCCAGTAGCTCAGCTGGTAGAGTGGGCGCCCCATGTACTAGGGCTGTGTCCCTATCACAGCAGCCCAGGTTCCATTCCAACTAGCAGCCCTTCGCTGCATATCATCCTCCCTCTATCTCTCCACCTTTCCTGTCATTCTTAAGCTGTAGTATCAAATTTTTAAAAAGAAAAGGCAAAAAAAAAAGAAGAATATTTTTATGCCTCTGCACCGGCAATAGTCGTGACCACAGGCATGATGTTTTCGGGTTGTCCATCTGTCTGTCCATCCATCCATCCATCCATCCATCTGTCCCGTTCTTGTGAACACAATATCTCAAGAATGTCTTGAGGTACTTTTTTTTTTTTAATTTGGCACAAATATTCACTTGGACTCAAGGATAAACTGATTAGAATTTGGTGACAGAAGGTCAAAGGTCAAAGTCACTGTGACCTCACAAAACATGTTTCTGACCGTAACTCAATAATTCAAGATACACTTACAATGACAAAACTTCACACAAATGTCTAATAGGATATAATAATGAACTGATGACATTATATATCCAAAAGGTCAAAGGTCAGCTTCACTATGACATCATAATGTTCTGCAAAAACACATTTCTGTCCATTATTCAGTGTCATATCTCAGGAACAGAAGGGGTGCTAATCCTGAAATTGTGCTGACTGTACAGATCTTGTGTGCTGTTGGAAGGAAGGTGGGTGTGAAGCATCCATGTTTTCACAAACATGGATGTAAACTGTAAGAGGAACATGACTGGTATGCAGTGGCATACATTTACAAGGCAGTAATTCTAGTTATTTATATCTCAGCTTCTTAAAATGCTCTTAAAATGTATATGTTGTGTATGTTTTTCATTAATTATGATATGTATGTGTTATTTTTTTTATTTAGTTTTAGTGTTTTTATGTGTATATAATATTTATTATTACATTTATTGTAGTTATTTTTATGTGATTCTCTTTAAAAATAAGAAATTGAATAACCATCAGTTAAGTTTTTCCTGGTTAAACCAGCATGAATATTTAATTTGAAATACTTTTAATTGAAATACTTTTTTGGTGTTTTGTTTTCTAATTTCCCATCAACTGCTGTTTGTTTCAATTTTGACTTAAATTCCGGGCTGTCAAATGATTTAGTACCTAATTGCTAAATTTTAATAGTTAATCATGATTAATTACATTTTTAATGGTATGGTTACAATGGTATGGGGGCTTTTTGCCTTTATTTGATAGGACAGATAATGCGTGAAAGAGGAAGAGAGAGGGGGGATGACATGCAGCAAAAGCCCATGGTTTGGAATCGAATCTGAACCCTCTGCGGCAAGGACACAGCCTTTGTACACCCATTTAGCAAATGCTACAGTTAGTTTCTTAGATTTAGATTCATCCACAGGTCTGTGGTGCTTCCCACACTCCAAAATAGTGCTTTGCCATCTTTGGCGATGTGGTTGCCCGCTGACATCAGTTTGATTAGCTGCACCTGTGAGCTTAGCTCATCGGTGGTAGCCCAAACTTTAAGTACTTCTGTGATATTGTAATGACACAAGGTGCATATTATTTTTTACTTGTCAGCTAAACCATCTGGGAGTTTTTTTCAAGTGAAAGGAGCTATTCAAAAGCACTGTGGTGTCTTATTTTCCATCACTGCTGCAGCAGGAAGCAGGAAGCCGCTGCAGTGGCTTAACAACAGTGCATTGAAAGGACAAAATAGCAGCACACAATTAACGTGTTTTATTCAAATGTTAACGCCGCAGCCCTTTTCTGAATTATGTTTATATTTTCTGACATGTCTTTCCTTTTTCCAGCTGACCAATGGGGAGCCAGCTCTTGAGAGTGTGCTGTCACTGGGTGGGCACAAAGCACCGGTGGTGACAGTCGACTGGTGCTCGGCAGTGGACTGCGGCACCTGTCTGACCGCCTCAATGGACGGGAAGATTAAACTGAGCACACTCCTGGCACAGAAATCCTGACTGATGACCTGATAAACCTGAGGGGTCAGAGGTCATCAGAGTTTATAATAAACTGGATACGTTTGCTCAGTTGCTGATGAAGATTATTCCAGAATCATAATGTTTCATAATGTTACACAATAAAAAGTCACTAACCTGTTATAAATTCATATTAACATTAAAATCCCACTGAAAGTTCAATCTGAGAGCAGGTTTCTTCATTAAAGCTGCATTGATGAGATTTCTAGGCCTCTAGGGTGCAGAGGAATTCTACGACCTCCTGACACACAGATCTGACATGTTATCACCTTACAACAAGGATTCCCAAAGTGTAGTGTGTACACAAGCTGCCTCTAGGGGATGCATGAGAGAAAAAATGTAAAGGTCATTTTTTCAGGTGGGATCTTTCAAGAAATAAAAACATGATATGTAAATGTTTCTTTGTAAAATAATAAACCTACATTTTAATTCTTTTCTCATGTAAACATCTTCTCTCATCATGAGCCTATCTGCTTCTGAGCCTGTGCGTGTCTCAGCCCTCACCCATCCTCCTTGCTCTTTAGATGAGACGGCTTGTGTATAACTTTGTTGCAATTTATTGAGACTTATGCCTACCATTAAAAGAAGAAAGTGTGACACCCTCTCACATTTAAAGACAATGTGAGTGTTTAGTCACACACTGTACACACCTGGGGATGTTGCAGGGTCACTACTTGCAAGACTATAACTAGATCCCTTCTGAGAATATTTCCCGTCCTTCTAGTGGTTGAAAATATAACAAACTCACTCTTTAAAATATGACATATTAACAATTCCTTATGTGTCCACAAAAACACATAACTCTAGAAACTGAAAGATAAAAGGTGTCATACTGTATGTCGACAGTATTCTTGTCAATTCGGCATCAATATATCCATAAACTGTATTTGACTACAAACTTTACATTTTGTATTTTGTTGCCTAAATTTGCTACCAGCCTCTGTTTATTAGCTGCACTATTTTAGTGGGAGGAGACCGTGGTAATGAGAGGCACACCGTTTCAAAAAGATTTGTCATTAAAGTAAGTGTTGGTTTGTGGATCACATACACACTGAATCAAAGGAATACCTCACCCACAAAATAACCTTTTCTAAAAATTAGTCATGCCACGTTACCTTGAGTTAGTGAAGAAAAATTTATTTTTCTTGGATGCCTCGTCATATAATAACGGGAATAGTGATTGATTGATTGATTGGGGGGCACATTTAACAACAGCAAAACCACACCAAAACATCAGTTTACAAACTGTCATCTGATATCTTGTGCAGGATAATCCAAGTCTCAATTATCCAGTGGTATGCTCAATGCTTCCCAAGTACCTGTATTTTTGCTAAAAAGCCTAATTACCCTATTTGAGTCTGGCTTAGTGGCTTTAAGGAGAGCATAGATAAGTTTCCCCACTTTCAGTTCAGTTTTTAAAAAAAAAGGTTTTCAAAAAATGTGTTTGGCTGCATATTGAGAGTTGGATTATGCTGCATGAGTTTTGTGAGAATTTGAAAACAGATATTTTGATACAGTTTTGCTGTTGTTAAATGTGGTTGTTGTTTACCTAAATTAATCAACAATGTTTGCTGTTTCTGGATTCTTCGTTCGCCTGAGGCATGCAAGAAAATGTTTCCCTCGCGAATTCAAAGTAACACGATATCAATAACTGATACATACATGATCATTTTGTGGGTGAAGTATTCCTTTAATGTTGACTGCTTTGAGTTTTTAGGGTCTGTCAGTCTGCAGCAGCGGTTACTGCTCTCCGCCGCAGGGGGAGCTCTAATGGGCTGTGCTGTAATTTCTACCAGCGAAGAAGAAGCGGGAGCCACAACAATAACACACAGCTAGCAAGACTGACAAGATCACCTACGAAATGTCCCGTTTTTAGCTTGTAAATCCTATTTCACCACACACAGTCAAAACGTTTCCGTGAGCAGTCGAAAATACATCTGCACGGAGGAGACTTCAGGCTCCATGTTGTGCTGTCAACAGAAATAACATGCTTTGGTTGTTGTGACGCGCAGGCAATAGAAGCTAACTAGCTGCACCGTTAGCTTGTTTACACCCAGTCCGCTCCTCTTTTTCGGTTTTCTGTTTAATGTCACCGGGATCTGGTACCGCGCGCAGACATGGAGAGCTTGTACAAGCGCAAAATGTTCGCGTCGATGCGGAAAACCAAGGTGGACGCATCGAAGAAGCGACAGATCGGCCTGCCCGCCTCAATCTTGGACGACAGTGACGAAGGGTCCTTCACCTCCTCCTCCTCGTCTGGATCCCAATCCGACTTCCACAGCTCCCCGGAGGAGGACAGCGAGCAGGAGGACCGGGGCCGTAGCGATTCCGGGGCGACTTCTAGCGACGACAGCCGCTCCGTGACCCGCAGAAAGCGCTCGTTCCTGGGAGGCGACGACAGCTCCTCGTCCTCCAGTCCCGGGGAGGAGGATTCAACTAATGATGAGGATGGGGACAGGAGCCAGCCGAAGAGGATGGTGCAGCCGAGGAAGCGGAGCAGGCTACAGCGGCAGGACGAGTCGGACTCGGATCATGCGGAGGAGAAGCGGATAGAGGAGGCGGAGAAGGCGAAGAGGAAGCAGAGACACAACAAGCTGATGGCGCTGTCACGGAGGATGAAGGCCCGGGTCCCGAATCGGAGGAGAAGCCGCCTTAAGCAGGTAACGTACACATCTAGACCCCTATCATACTAAATCCTTTAACTGAGAAGGTAAAATGTGCATATAATAATAGTTATAATTATCTAATGGGTTTAGTGTTGCAGCTAGACAATTGGACTTCATAAAACTCAGGGTTTTTAATGTTTGAATTAAAGGTTGGGTTAGTAAGGGACTGTTCGTTAGTTGTGAGGGGGGAGGAGGAGGTGGTGCAAAAGGTGGGAGGCATTTCAAATCATTTTTTACCGCTGGAGAGGTACTGATGTCTTTTAATTTGTCTTAGGAGAGGGGTATTCAATTTGATATGATTGTATTTTGTATTTATTTTATCACCTATTTTTAAAGAAAATATGCCTTTCAAACCCTTTTGTTTTTTTTAATTGGAAAATTATGTCATTTATTATAGCCAAAAGCTGTAACATAAATTATTGTTTGGCTTTCAAATTTCCAAAGAAGAAACTTAACCAAATCTGATCGGAAAATATTGACTGTAATTAAAACCACTTTATTCTACATCATATTTAAAATGTAGCAAAAAATAACTACTGATGGCATTAACTAATCAGCATGCAAGACAACAGTAAAAAAAACAAGTTTTCAGTCTGCAACTAGAGGATTTTTCCCTTCAATTTTTAACTTAATAACATCAAAGGGTTAGTTTTAAAAATCTAATTAATTAATGGTGGTGGGAGGGTCATGCATTTTCCACCAGTCACTCAGGGAGGGTTAAGGAAAAATATTTGTAGCTCCAGGGAGGGTAAAAAAAAGTCACACCTCAGCTCCCCTCACCTCTCATAAATAGAGAACAGTCCCTAAATGATAGCAAGTATTGATTTAAATGATTGAAAGAAAAGCTAAAAGGACAGAGACATATTACATATGCTAAATATCTAAATCTGGACTGTGCTCGTTCTCTCTGAAAGTCTCTTCTAACTACCTCAGTGGTCAGTTTAAGCTTCACCTTTAATCTTTTGCCTGAAAACAGAATCTAACAAAGTCTAAAATGTGTTTGTATTTTCAGGGTGCTAGTGATGAGGAAGAGTCCAAAGAAGGTGAGGAAGAGGCTGGTGGTAATGAAGATGGAGGCGGAGGAGAAAACGGCAACAATAAACAGGCTGCAGAAGTTGATGAAGGAGGCCAAGAGAAGGTGGAGAAAGAGGCGGAAGAAAAAGAAGAGGAGGAGGAGGAGAAGTAGACCCATTTAGCGAAGGAGTTTGAATGTGAAGAACTAAACCATCTGAAAATGACTCATAACTGTTAGTTTGTACAGTTATTTTTTCTCCCGCAGCATTTAAAGTGGAAAACAAAAACACTAAAAACTGGAGATTTTCACCAGGTTTTTGTTGCTACAGAAACAGACATTGGTGAAATGCAACATAAAGATGTGCAGATGAATTAGACAGCCCCGTTGACCCGTTAAGCATTGTTTTTGGTGAAAGAAGTGGAGCCTGAATTGGGTCGCAGCTTTAGAGCCATGCTGAGAAAAGTGGCTCATGGATACGTCACTCCTGGGCCAGTGCCATATGATAATTCAAAGTGATCTACCCCTGCTGATCTACTGACATGTGTCAAGTCAGTTTTATTTATTAATCCCAGAGCAACTTATCCCAGTTGTTAATCCCAGATAGCTGTCATGACACCCATGTTCCACTGACAGGTGTGGTTTTTCACTGGTAGATATTAAGTAAAACTGTGATAATGTGAACTTGGTCTAAGTTATTGCAGTTAGTCCTTGCTACATATTCTACCCACATGGCTAGTGGAGTGAGTGTAGCCTGTTGGACATTGTTTAAATTGCAGCTTATTAATTAAATTTAGTGACAGTGTTGAATAGTAACTTCATTATTTTTCAACCTGGGGCCAATTTTCCCATGTTTTTGTGTCTAAGTGTCTAATGGAAACATCGATTTTTGAAATTGGTCCAGTATTGAGCAAGAGGGCTGCAGGCAGCAGCAGTGAAACAGGCTGCAATGCAATCCCTGGGGGAAATTGAGCACCGTCAGTGTAAGTCCACTGAAAGCGTTTGTTTTTGCCACTGACAGGCTCAGATTGTTATTGTAAGTGTCTGAAAACCTTATTGAAAGATTGGAAGGACCCCAACGTCTTTGTTAAAAAGTCAGATCTTTTTGTTTAAGCAGAACAGCCCTGAAATGGCTATTGTCAAACACACCAGACTCCTTTTAGATAAACTTAAATTTTATCATTGTAAAACACACTTTATTTAAAGTGGACAGAAACAAAATAAAACTATAAATAATAAAATAAGTGCTCAGTTGCCCCCAGGGATTACATTAGTCTATTTCATCGTTGCTGGCTGCAGGACTCTCTCAATACTGGACCAGTTTCAAAAATTGTCTCCTCTAGCCACATAGACACAAAAATCCGTGAAAATTTGGTCCAAGTAGTTAAATTCCAAGGTTACCCTTTAACTGTACAGCATGTCAGTGATTTAACCATGAATGCTAGGTGCCAGTGCATTATGTCAGATATCCATAGCTTTTATTATATTCTAGTATTCCTTTTTTTTTGTTTTTTTAATTATGTGTAGAGGTGTTATCACTCCGTGGACATCAGTCGTACTGTGGGACAAAAATAATTTCAACAAGGTTCACTCACTGGCTTTTTCCAGAGCTTTTAGCCTTATTTCATGGTTTTTGAGACCACAAGAAAAACAAAAAGAAGTAGTTGCTGAAAGCTCCACAAACAGCTTGTAAGTCGACCTTCAGTTAAGGACAATAACAAATTTTCATGCTCAAATGAGAGACATGTTGTTAATAACAGGCATACATCAGTAGATCATCAGCAGCGTACCAACAGTTAACAGTGGTTTATGACTTAACTGGCAGAGTGATGTGCTATCAGTCACCTTTTGATGTGAAGGCTGCTGCAGCTTCAGTGTTGATTTGAGTAGAGACTCTGCTCCAGAGGCTTTATGTTTAGTGTATCTAGTGTTTCTGCTTTATCAGTGTCAGCTGACTGTCTGTGGAATGAGAAACTCACTTGGCTGAAATATTAGTACAGATGCTGAGAACACTGAGCCCAAGAGATTTCCCAAGAGATTTGTTCAAACATCAAAGGTAACAGACTGTGAACATGACAACTCTAGAAGAGAAGTCAACTACAAGTCTGGAGTATTGCTATAAGAAAAATCCAGTCAGAAAGCTCCAGGTTCTTGTTTAGTTTCTGTCTGTAGTGACAGAGCATTCTGAACATGATGGATGCTGGCTGCCGAGGCTTCTGGGTACTGCAGTATTCAGAGACATTGAACATACCCAACTGACAGCGCTAAGATTCTTCTTTGTTGCACTTTCCTTCTTTTTTATTTACTTTTTAGTTCAAACAAAAGATCAAATCACACTCTGTTCTGCAAAGCAGACATTTTATTAGATTTTTTTAAGGGTGTTTGCAGATATGTCTGTATCTTTTTGGTAGTTTTGTCCATCTCTTCTGTGAGTTATAAGTATATTTGACCGGGCAGGCACTCTGATTGCAGCTTCTCCAATGAGGGAATTTGCTTTTTACAATGGTTAAATTAATATCTTTGGGTTTTGGACTGTTGGTTGGACAAATGAAGATATTGAAGATGTCACCTTGGACTTAGGAAAGAGTCATTGAGATTTTTTCTTTTTTTTTTTTAACATTTAATAGCAAAAATAGTTAATTAGAAGAATAATTTGCAAATGAATTGATAATGAGAATAATCCTTTGTCGCAGGCGTAGGTTATAAACCAGACCGTCCAAAAATGCCCAGAGTGTGTGTGCGAGACTTAAGCTCTGACAGTTGAGTTGTAATGTAAGTTTTGTCATTGTTTAGAGATGTTCTCTGGTGTTAAATGTAAAGGTCCGCTGACTCCTGGTCGATGACTTTTGAATCTTTGCTCATTAAAAAAACATGACATGGTGGCTGACAAGAAAGATGGACAGAACTATCAAAATAAGATTCAGCCTAAAAGAAACCAAAAAAAAAAAAAAACTTTAACATGTCATCAGAGATTTCTCCTAAATGCAGACAATTGATTACAGTTTGCTTTTTGCACTTGCTGAAAGCACTTGTGTTAATGTTATTAACATATAAATACAGCAGGAGAAGGGGTGCAGTGTTTCCTGTAAATAGAATTCATTTGGGCGGCCCACCTAAAAACTTTCTTTGTACTTTTCTATCTATTTATTTCTCTCTAAAATCTGTTACAGTGCTGCATTTATGTGATAATGTACATTTTACTTACAATGTCCCTAATCCAAAGTTTGCTCTTTTTAAATATTCCCTTAATCCTTGTTCCTTCCTTTCCTTATTTCCTCCTTCCTATCAATATTTCCTTCCTTCCCTTTTTCCTTCCTTCTTCCTGTGTAATGGTGCGTTTAAGTGCAGTCACAGACTGGAAAAAAGAACTCCCTAATCATAAGCTCAGCAAATAAGCTGGCAGCTGGTGAGAAACTGAGCTGTAGAGGATGTTCTTTTATGCCCAGTTTTCAGTCTGCAGCTGTTCAAACTGAACCGAGAGACGGTTTAAGAGCCTTGTGGCCTTTTCTGCTTTTCACTCATCTGTTGGACTGAGTATATTATACAGAACAGTGATGATAAACACACATTCGTCATAGCTGTCGTGGTCTTTTATTGCTGTATAAAGCTCTTCAGACCAACCTGCCCTGTTGAAAACACCTCTTTTATTAATAAAGTTTCTTTTTTTGACCAACAAATGCTGTGTTGGAAATCCTCACATCTTAACTGTCTCGGTAGATCACTACATTTCCCATGAATCAGCCTGCCCCAGCTGTAAGATATTGCTCATTTATTTTTATAGATGAAAACTGAATGATAAACTGAGTGCTGAAGCCTCAGGACAATAACATCTGAACACCTCAAACATTTAAACATTTCGATGGCTTTCACAACTGCATCTCCCATGATGCTTTGACCGAGCCTTCATACACAGATCTCACAATTACCGCACCTTTACACTTTTTAAAAATGGTGCAACGTTTTGTGCTTCCAGAAAATTGTTGAAATTAAAAATATTTTAGTATTTGCGTGTGTATTTTTTCCAGTTTTCACATTCACACTCCCAACATACATACATATAACTATTTGGTTTGACAATGCATGTGTTTCCATTGATGCCAATAAAGCATGTTTGAATTGATTTCAGTTAACCGGTATTTTAAGGCAATGCATCTGGATAACACAACAGGTGTTAAACATTACTGTTTCTGTTTAAATAAATGTTTTGCCACATTTTGTTGGGCCGAACTCAGCCCAGAGCTTTAAACAGTGATAGTTCATCATCAGTTTATTCTGTGTGTCTCATTTAAAATTTTGCCAGAAATGAACTGCTTACACAAACTAACCAGCATCTTCCATTTTTAACTTTTAACTTTCAAACATCAAAGGGTATGTCTAAAAATCTAATAACTAATTTATGGTGGAGTTAGGTTCATACGTTTTCCACCATTTACCTGGGGAGGCTCAAGGGAAAATATTTGTAGCTTCAGGGAGGGTCAAAATGAAATAAAATTCAATTCAATTCAATTAAAATGAACAAAAAAATGCAGCCAGCCTCCTCCTCTGATACATACAATATACTGAGCAGAAACTAACAAGAAGATTAAAATGATTTCAATATAATCTTAAACTATCATATTTACAAAAAACAGTTATGAAAATGATTTTTTTAAATAAAGAACAAAAGTGAAATTAGAAAAAAAATGCCATAAAAATAAATCCAAAAAATGTATATCTACAAATAAAAGCATACCAATATCAATATTGAATTGACAAATATAATCATCAAGGGCAGATGGATATTTGTAAATATGTACATTACTACATTTTATAAAATGTCGCATATTAATGTCTTTAAAAAAGATCCAAATATAAATATGTGAAACATATTTAATAAAAATAAAATGCAGCTGTAAAATAAAATGTATCTATGTTTCTAAATCAAATCAGCAGAAATGACAGTTACTCAGATTAAGTTATTCTGAGTGTGATATATGTTTGAGATATAACCAGGTCGAATATCAATATTTCAATCATTTCTAATCAAATTAAACAGGGAATAAAAGATCAAATCAAAGCATGCCTGAGAATTTGTCAACAGACAACCATGAGATAATGAATCTTTCTCTCCCCCTGGTGGACATTGTGAGATATTACAGGAAGCGCGTTCTGCCAATCAGATCCGTCATCTCAGCTCGCGTGACCCTGGGTCTGCCGCCATCATTGTTAGTGGCAGTGAAGTCTTCGTGGAGGGTGCGGAGGCGCAGCAGCGGAGCTTCGTGAGGCATCAGTCCGGGCCTCAGTGAGTGTCGTCCGGGCAGCAGCCATGGTTCAGACGTGCTCAGCGTACGGTTGTAAAAACCGCTACCATAAAGATAAAGCCATTTCCTTTCACAAGTAAGTTCAGTGAGACAATGTGTGTGAGCTAATTAGCATTTGTGTCCAGACATGACGGATAAGCACTGTGTTGTACTGGTGAGGAGTATCAAGAGAGAGTTCACCAGCGTGCGTTTACTAATTTGCCTTATTAAAGCTTAATTGCTCGTTGGTAACAGAACATGAGTGATAGAATTTGAAGAAAGTCATTTCTTGTGTAAATAGATTTTACTGGTAAAATCGGGTGACAGACAATTCATCAATTACCTTCTTGCACTGATAAATACAGTCCTGTGTTAAGTCCGCTCACCAGTCACACAGTCCTCCTCCTCCAAAGTAACAAGTTAACCTGCATCGTGGTTACGGTGGCGACTCTCAAACATTGCAGTGTCGATGTTATTAAAACTCAACTTAGTTGCTAGTTCACAGATTTCTTTATGCCGAATTTACCAGGATGAAACACATATTCGCAGTAACACTCATCATCATATTCTTCAACATGCTTTCCTCTTGTAGAAATACGAGAGTAGTTATCTCCATACATTCTGAATGGAGTTTGGTTACAGTTCTTCGTCTGTCGGCTAAGGTTAGCCTGAAGTCGTCCCTTGCTGGCAAACATGTGGAGACCCTGTGGGTTTGGCCATGTGAGACGAGCTGAACTATCAACTGAACTGTCAAATAACAACAACGTACAGAGTAATCAATATAAAGTTGAAGTTCCCTTTATCAATTTTATTTTGCAGTCTGCAGCCCACTGATTTGTTTAACTGTTCAAGTGAGAGGTTTAGAACCTTTTTAATCCAGCAGGGTGAGAAAGGCAATGACACCCAGGTGACAGTTAATAGGTGAATCTGCTGTTGAAGTTGCTGTTTCATTGACCTGAGCTCCTTGGGTAGGACAAGATGTCCTCTGAAATGTTGAAGACAGAACCAAACTGTTGCTAACAATTTTGACATAAAGTTTACTTCCTGAATAACTTGCATGGATTATTGATAACCAGACTAGGAACTGATATCAATTCGATGTTGATGAAATAATATACACACAAGGAACAAATCCTGAGGTGTTCGGTTTTTCAACAAATCTTTGAAAACGCACCTCTTCAAAGTTGTCTATAACCTCTAAAAAACTGTGTTCTTCTTCTCCCCTTTGCATTGTTTCCTTTCTTATGGATTATTTCATCTTTGTATTGTTGTTTGTTTGTTTTGTTGTTGTTGTTCTTTGTAAGTGTCTTTGAGTATCTAGAAAAGAGCTGTATAAATCCAGTGTATTTATATCTAATTTTGTCAGGTTTCCTCTGGCACGCCCAGATGTTTGCGGCAAATGGGTGGCGGCAATGAGGAGGAACAACTTCAAGCCGACAAAGTACAGCAACATCTGCTCGCAGCACTTCACCAAAGACTGCTTCAAGAGAGAGTGCAACAACAGAGTGCTGAAGGAGAACGCTGTGCCATCACTCTTCACCTTTAATCTCAACATCAAGGTGAAACACCTCATCATCACACTTCATCACATTTGATTATTTTCTTCTTTTATTTGGAACTGCCATACAACAAAAAAAACCCAACTGCCTCACATTAGAGACAACGCTTAAGTTAGAAACAAAAGACTCAAAAACTAAAATTCTTTCAGAAGGGAAGCTTCAAAGGTTTATTCTAAGGTAACAAAAAAACAATTCTTATTTTCAGATAACACTAAAAACAGCTAGTTATATTCCTTCTCTGCCAATATATCCCCCTAATTCCTACCCACTGGACCTTTAAGGTTCCTGAGAGCAATGATTTCAAGTGTTACACGTTCCTGTATTTATGACTTGACTCTCCTCCTTCGTGTTACTAATAACATTCATGTCAGAGTTAGATCTGTCAAGAATTTTAGAGGGGTCTGACATCTCCCTGTGGGTGAAAAGACCTACAGAAGTATCCAAAAACTTCTTGTTAAATGGCTGGTTAAGTTGGTTGCAATCTGCAACCTCACTGCCAGATGCCACTAAATCCTACACTTTTCTGCTGTGAGGGTCTAAGGGATGTCATATGATGTAAACCTCTCTAAGGCTAACTTTGATTTTTGATATTGGACTTTACAGATCAAATTTAAATTGAATTGAAATTGCTATTTGTACAGCCCTTTGAGGCATGCTTTGTGATTGGGCTTTTTCATGCATGTAGTTACATAGCTAGCTAGCAGTGCTGTAAATAAACTTATCCTTCCTCTAGCCAGTGGCTGGAGGATTTTAAATTCTACCAGCCACTCATACTTTTGCAGCCACTATTCTGTTACCACACTTTTCTGTGTTATTAACCTTAAAATAATGTTTGTCTGTGCAAAGAAATAAACAGCCTGAATACACGTAGTTTTCTCAAAGAGTATCGGTTTAATATTTAATGTAATGGTTATCAACTTTTTTTTAATTATTTCCATCACACAGACACACACACACACTTCAAATGCACAAAATCAAAATGCAGACACCCAAGTAAGAAGATTATTATTATTTATTTTATTACTTATCACTAAAAGAATCACCTTTTTACTTTTAGTTCATGAATTGAAGTTGTCTCCTCGTGTCGGCTCTGTGACATCAGCCACTCTCTATATGTCAGTAACATGTTGCCACATTGGCCATAAAATACTTGATCTGTGAAGTGCTGTGAAGATTGACTGATTCAAAATATACCCAAAACACACATTAAACATGACTTAATAATGACAGTGTCCATTACAAGATTATAAACCAGCTTCATTATAACTTGCAGGTTTCACAGACAAAACCCTGTCTTTTCTGGACACATTTTCCCCACAAATACAACATGCTAATGTTATTAGCACAAGCCTATGGCATTTTACATTTTATAATTTAGCCTAGGGGCTAGCAGAGATTAGGTTAACATTACAAAATTTTGCTCAGTTACAACACACAAGGTTCACTGACAAAACAACTGTCTTAAACTAAACACCTTTTCCAAACAAATACATGCTAATGTTATTAGCACAAGCCTATGGCATTTTCCATTCTATTAATTAGCCTAGCTTAGCATCAGGATAAGTCACACACAAAACTAAATATGCTATTTTGTGTGGGCTTTATTGTCTTCACAATGTATTGTTTCTGAAATAAAAGTAAACAATGAATAAAGAATAAAGTAAAGTAAATAAATAAAGTAACAAAGTAAATGAAAGCTTTGTTTCCACAGAGGGAAATGCTTTTCAGCTTACAAAAATAGACAAGTCTGCGTCACCGTGATGTGTAGTTACATTTCTGGGGAGCTGCACGTCAAGCTACGGCGTAGGTTACAGCAGTTGGTTTGTTGGTTTGCATTCCACAAGTAACACAAACAAGAAGATGAAGAAGAAAAACCTCACTCAGACTGGTAAAGAAGATGCAGTGACACACTACACTACTTAGATAGAGCATCCCATGATTGAGTCGACTTTTTTTTGTTTGTTAAATTTTTTTTACCCGACACTGTGGCGGATATATTAATAATATCCACCCGCCACCCACCAAATTCAGCTGCTTTTGGCGGGTGCTAATTTCCAAACCTACTAACTAGCCATGCAGGAAAGTGATATCTCCAATTGTAGTCACGCCTACTTATCTCTGATTGGTTGATTGGTTCTCCAAATGAGAGAAACAGCTCTGAATTTAGTATTAAAGCATACCTGCAAATAGGGATGTATGATATTGGGGGTTTTCTGATATTTATGCCACCAAACAACTTATTTGGCTGAAAACTGATTCTGATATGTCCACTTTTTTCCCACCTAATTTTAGTGATCATCAAGTCTCTTCTGTAGTGGAATAATATACCTGCATACTCTTATTGTGATGACTCACCAGCAGATGGAGACATGAAATGGAATTCTTTTTAATGTATGTAATATTCATTCATTGTGCAAAATAAGAAAAAGCATGTCGGCCGATACTGATGACATGCCGATATTATCTTGCATCCTTACCTGCAAACCAGTCACTTTTTGGATAAATTGACTGCTCTTAATTAAAAACGTATTATCCATGTAAATTGTATAGATCTGGGTTTTTTGGGGTGGGAGTGTCTTTTGTATGCGGTCTTTCAGCAAGCAGTAGGGTTAAGCTTAATCATAGTGTAAGAAAGCTCCAGTCCTCATTAGGGTCTCTATTTCTGTTGTCTTTGGACGTGTTTAATTTTGTGTGATAATGGATTAGTTCAGTTCAGAAAGCACCATCAGAACTCTTGTTTGTTTTCTGTCTGACAGTCGGAGTCCCTTGAGGATCACTTCCCCTCTGAGATCCACTTTCCTCTCTCTCTGCCTCTGACCTCTGACCCAGCAGAAGAACAGGAGGAAGAGGAGGAGGAGGAGGAACCCAGGAGGAACCTGCTTGACACCCAGTGCGACACAGTGGCGGTCTCCTGTGACCATAACTACACAGCAGAGGACTCTGCTCGGCAGAAGAAGCGCATTGCGCAGCTGTTGGAGCAGTTGGGAAGTCTGAAGAAGAGGTTGAAGACGGCGCAGCAGAAGTGCCGGCGGCAGGAGAGACAACTTAAAAGGCTGAAGGCGGCATGTGAAACACCAAGGACCTGCCGCAAGGCACCAGCAGCGTGTGGAGAGGGATACGTGATTGTACCAAAACACATTTACAACCAGTGCTGGGGAAACTACTTTGAAAGCATAGCTTTGCAAGCTACCAATTGTTTCACAGTGGAAGAAGTTGAACTACAGCAAAGCTACCCTCGGGAGAAATCTAGTTTGGTTAACTAGAACTACTTAGAAAAAGTTGGAACTACTTAGTAAAAAATGATCAAATTGACAATGTACACGTGAAACGATAAAACAAAGAAGACAAGTGCAAGCAAAGAATGGCACTCAATTGAGTTTATTGCAAAAAGTGTCCACGTTTTCAGCAATCATACATAAACCAAAAACAATAAAATACCCCAATGTTCATGGGAAAGTGCAAGGAATGTCAGCTTTGGTTTTGTGCACAGTGTCCATCCTGTATGTAACATTACAATATAGCTGACTTGTCTAATTTATGCTAAATTGGTTAGCAAAGTCAATGTTAAAGGGATACTTTGTTGATTTTCAACCAGCTTTGTATCATAACAGTGTGGGTAGTATGTGTAAATGAACTGTGGTAAACTTCCCTCTATCTTGTCAGCGCCCATATCTCCCTGCTCTACTCTCAACTCAAATCATGTCATCCGGTGGATAATTGCTGGCTCTCTGGCTGTTGCTCTAACTTAAGATTGTATTTCCGCATTTTTGTATGCCCGCCGTCACCACGTACAGAGTATAGAAGCTGATTGAGAAAGAGAGCCGGCTCTCTCTCGCTCTCAAACTCGGAAAATTCTAAACTGGAAACTCTACAGTGCTGATCGAATTTAAACCAAGATTCTGTTACTTAATTTCATTTTTCTCACCTAAAATTTCTCCAGAATCATATTTTAGTGCTCAGTTTGGCTGTAATAGGAGAATTTGTGAACAGGCGGTGGGTGCCATACTGTTTCCTGTAGTGAGGCTGAAAAAAATGAAATCAAAACTGAGAAGCACCAATCAAAGATTAACCAAGATTCCGTTACCGCGTTACCTTTACCTCACCTGAAATGCTTTCACAAACCTATTTTAGCTCACAGTTTAACTGTAATTCCTTTCATTCTGTCAGCTCACATTACTCACATTTGTTGGTCTGGTGCGACGCAGTGCATTGTGGTACTTGTAGGTTTTTACCTCTTGAGACACAAATCTCACAGCCCCTTTTCTCTGTTTTCTCTGGTCATGTAGCACCAGTTTCAAAAAGATTTTGTGTATTTCTTTGGCATAGACAGCCCAGTTTTATGTAAAGGTTATCAATCAGTGAAATACTTCTTTACCACACTGACCTTTATATGTGTTCTTAGATTTGTGTTGACCGTCTTTGCAGTAGAGAGTATAATTACTCTTGGCTTGCAAAGCTCACAGGTAAAGCCGTGGTTTTGCCAGTTGGGCTAGTCAACATCATGTGTTTGCTTAAATGCAAACGTTGGTATTTTTTTAACCTGGACTGTATTTTCCCAGGGTTTTTTGCAGGCGTCTAAGTGGCTAATGGAGAAAACGATTTTTGAAATTGGTCCAGTGTTGAGAAAGCTGCAGCAGCAGAACAGGCTGCAATGTAGGCCTAATCCCTATGGGCAATTGTGCATCATCAATTTAGTGCTTCTGCTTGTTTTTGCTCCTGACCGGCTCAGATTGTTATTTGAAGTGTCTTATAAGATCATGGAAATGACCATACAGAGAAATGAGATGTTTGCCTTTACCTTTCACTGGTCCGTTTGTTGTTCTGAAATCTGTAGAGGTGACTTGTTGCAGGAAAAACAACATTGGATATGTTAGTGACAGTTGGAGAGAGGAGAGCCAGGAAGAGTTTGTTGTGTTGAAGTACAGAAAGCATAGCTTACTGTTATCTAACAGATTTTCAGTATCATGGCTCAGAACAAGGCTTTTCCTTGAGTGACTTGGTCACAATAACAGACCAGTGAAAGGGAAGGAAAAACAGTCATTTCTCTGTCCTGTCCACAATATTGTCAGACACTTACAACAACAATCTGAGCCTGTCAGTGACAAATACAAACACTTTTAGTGGACATAAATCGACATTGCACAGTCGACTGAAAATACGGTCCAGGTTGAAAGTACTGAAGTTACCCTTATAGTATGGCCATGGTGATTCTTCTCCTGGCTAAGGTTCTGGAGGTTTATGCATGATGATGCCGTGGCTGTGTAAGCATCTAGCAACGCTCAACCTTTTGCACATGCGCTTCACAAAGGTGAAAGGTCAAGTGTGCGATGGTGACTGCCTTACAAATGCACTGCATGAACAAAGTGGTCAGAGTGAAAGAAAATAGGGGGCATAGCTGGTCAAAGGTTGTTTAATTACAGAAGAGAAGCCATGGGGAAAAAAACATTTATTTCCTTTGTGACCCAAAATTGTTTGTAGTTTCAGTAGTTAGTTTCAATTTCTGTAAAAACTGTACCAAATTACTGTACCAAAAACAGTAATTAAAATGCTTGAATCACTATGCAAATATCAATGTAGTTAAACTACTAGTTTAATAACATGTAGTTCACTACTCCATTACACTGTCTCACTCACACTCAAAAGGCATAGAGGAACAAGAAACAGACAGACAAGTATGGTCAAACGAAGCAGCAGAATAAGGATCGATCTCCTATCAGTCAGCAGCCAGGCAGACTGCTGAAGAGCTGCTGAGCAAGGCAGCAAACGGCTGAGCTGAGCTGAGCTGAGCTGAGCTGAGGGCTCACTTGTACAGGCCATTGCAAGATGTGGAAAACTTAAATCTGATGTGATGGATATAACAAACTCCCTGCATATCTTTTTTTCAGTTTGAGCTGTGGTAAAATGATCTAGGGACTGTTCTTTACTTAGCAGAGGAGGGGGTGGCTGGGGTGTGACTTTTTTTCCACTTTACCTGAAGCCTAAAATGTTATTCCTCAAGCCTTCCTCTGTGACTGGCAGAAAATCCATGACCCTCACTCCACCATAAATTAGTTAATAGTTTTTTAAAACTTAGCCCTTGATGTTTTTAAGTTAAAAGTTAAAGACAAAATCCTGGAGTTAAAAAAAAGCCTTGGTTATTCACTCATGTCATGCATGCTGGTTACTTCATGCAAACTGTTTATTTCTGGTCCAGTTTTAAATGAGACGTAGAATAAAATGATTTTGGTGATTTTTTTTGATTTTTTTTATTCCTGTCACACGTGATGTGTCCGAGGACTGTCTGAAATGTGAAAATCCAATAACAATTTCTGTTTTTACAGTTTCTGGCTATAAATGGTGTAATTTTGGCTTTTTTTTTTTTTCTTTTTTTTTTTTTTAAACACATGCCTTCCAAATCTATGCAAGTTTTCTTTAAAAATTGGCGGTAAAATAAATACTAAATACAGCCATTTATCTTTGTAACCCCCCCCCAAGCCAAAATAAAAAACATAAGTACCTCTCCAGTGCTTAGAAAAGTATTCAAATTGCCTCCCCTTTTTGCACCACCTCCCCCTCCTCATGAGTAATGAACAGCCCCGTAAAGGAATCTTACTTTAAATAAAAAGTTCAACATTTTGGTTTGGTTTATTAGGAGTTCTATGCTGAAAACATTTTCTGACATAATAAAGCTGGGTGGTGTGATTCTCTGGAGTCTTGTTGTCACATTGAGGTTGCAAGACAAACGGAGACGCTGCACTGAAGTACTGAGCGGATGGCTACACTTTTGTTCTTTAAGACATATAGTTTCAATGTGTAACCCCACCTAAAAACACAAACTGACGTTTTTATATTTGTGTCTGTGTAAAGATATAACAGAGCAGATCCAACCTGATAATTACTGAGCTTTA
The DNA here is from genome assembly GCF_011397635.1 of Epinephelus fuscoguttatus. NCBI lineage: Eukaryota > Metazoa > Chordata > Actinopteri > Perciformes > Serranidae > Epinephelus > Epinephelus fuscoguttatus. The sequence continues at coordinate 6,393,634 of NC_064769.1, read as the reverse complement.
GAGCTGTTAGTAGGTGAATTATTGAACTTAAAGTTAGCAGGCTACCTTTTTTCCAGTTGTTTCAAGGAAGTGTGACCCAAACCTTTATCCTATAGGATGCTCCAGAGATGATGTTTTTATTGGCTAAAGCTCAAGATAGCTTCACCCTGGTTCCCCTGTAAAAAGCAACATTAGGCTATAAATGAACTACAGCATGGTTGCATGATTTAACATCTCTACCACAATGAGGCTGTAAAGCCAAG